>NW_016692250.1:0-2982 GCF_001604755.1 Lepidothrix coronata | reverse complement strand
CACAGCAGCACATACAAAATTTTTTCACTGAAAAAAGAACTACAGCAGTCAAGCCTCTGGGTCATTCCTCTCTCTGTGAAAAGACTGGTGAAAAATATATGTTAGTGTTCCCTGCCAATTTTTCTTCTCTTAGCCTCTTCCTTCCAAGGCTTTCATTATGTTCCCCCTTCTATGTAGTTTTAAAAGATTTCCTTGTTTGACAATTTTGCTGAAGGCAATTATGTTACTTGCCTTCTCCTGAGCTCAATATACAACAGCAGAAGTGGTACACTGTACATATGGTTAAGATCTGTTTTAAAAACACTTGCAGATTGCTATCAAATCTTGCTGTGTTGCTTGTCATTTACATTCAGCAGATTATGTGAAGCTCTAACACTCTGCTATGGGATAGTCCCTTATTTGAAACTCAAGAGATGAAGTTTCTATTGTTCAGCAGAAGAGACTGTTCTGTATTAAATTGAAACAAGAAACACATTTAGAAACTATCAAGGAAAATACACATCCTGGGATGACAGCACAGCTTCTCGTGCTTTGGTAAGTGTTCAGGAGTCAAGTCTATTCACCTTTCTAATGAGAAAATGGTTCTTATTTTAAGTTTATAGTGACAAAAAAGGCACATTACAGATCATAGAGGGTACATCTCCAGGGCAGTCCCCTCTGTGCATAACATTCACCTGCCATTACTAGCCAAAGTGCAGTGCAAGTCCTGCTGTAGCACTCAGCTGCTTTGTCTAAACACAAACCCCTTTACCTGCTTTGGAGTTCTCAAAGCCAACGTACTAGTAATTACACAGGCAGGAGAGTTTTTGAAATTTGGTTTCTGAGTGCTTTCATTGAGTATGTCTCTCTTGCATGCGGATTCCCTAGTGTACAATTATACTGTAGAGCTCAAATTTCAGCCTTTCTCGTTAGTGGGGCACTGATAAGGTTTGAGTCCTTTACTTGATCCCCTATTTTCAGAAAGTATGCAGAAACTCAGCACGCTCAAACCGCCTCTTCCCCAAAATCTGGTTGAAATAAGCTGGTAAGTTCAAATATTACCAAGGTGGAAAGTCAAAAAAATCAAGCCAAAACAAATGCCATGCAATGAGTGGGAAATCCAAGAAGCTGATTGATATGAGAAAGAAAATAAAATGTAAATAAAAGTAAAATAAAAAAGTAAAAAGAAAAATGAAATAAAAAAGTAAATAAAATATTCATAGTGACCATGAGAAGAGCCTCTATATTCATGGGCAGCCAGTGTGCTTTCCCTGCCCAAGCCCCAGTACTGCCTCACTGCCTGGGTGATGCACATGTTCAAGTCTGCCTGTTCCTACTATGTGTCCCACAGATTCTGCTCATGGTGCTCCAGATAGGAGAGATTTATAATATGGGATTAATTCGCAAGACAGCAATGCTGCGTCTTTGAAATTAGTCACTTTCTCCTTTTGCTGCCATCCTGTTACCATGCCAAATAACACTTAAAAAGGGATCCTCTTTCTCAGCCATCTCAAAATATCCCTTCTACTGAGGAAAAAAAAAACAACAGTGTGTTCTACAATATAAGCACATCTCATTTGTACCCTTTTGGGAAAAGGTAGTGCAGTCAGGCCTTTGTCATCAGCCTGATCCACAACAATCCCACAGCTGGGAGCGTGACACAGGCGTCCCCACCTCACTTGATCCCAACAAAGAACCTGGGTAAATTCAAGTGAATCAAAGGAAATATGAGAACCTAAATTGCCTAAATTTTGAGAATTTGAAATGATAACTTTAATGTCACATTAGCTTAGTTTTTGTGTTAATTTCTGCTTCTTCTAAACACTTCCTTTGTCAAACAGATTTTTCCCTATCAAGGGAATTTAAAACTATATGCAAGCCATTTAGGTACACAATATATATTGCCACAGCACGAAGGATATTTGCAAAACTGAAATTGGATGAACTTTGCAAGAAAAAGTCAGCTTGGGGAAAGTTATTTCTATGTATCACTGCCAAGTGTAAGTAATGTAGTAATGATATGGGGCTGGACACATAAAACACCATCTGTATAATTAAAATATACACAAAGGTGGCATGCAGACAAGTATCACTGTATGTTAACGAAGTAAAAATGGTAAAAAAAAATTAACCTTTCATGGACACATTGATGTCAGAGACAAGTGTTATGCAAAAGCAGGGAAGTTGGCTTCTGTAAGACTCACACTACACATACCTCTCCTCGGACAAGCTCATCCTGAAGGTCATACCAACAATTTAGCTGCAATTCTGTAGTCCATTTAGTGCTTATGTAACTTAAAGTGCAGGCTCTGTGCTTGTAAATCCTTTAACTCACATATAATGCACCTAAGTGCTTTTCCTCACTTCAAACAAGTGTGCTGTTGTCTCTCTCATCACTTTTAAGAAATCATACTGCATTTTCCTCATCTCTTTATGTTACTCTGTATGTATTCTCACATGTAGTGAAAGTTGGCCATGCAAAACAAATGGTGCAACATGGCTCTAACATTATGAAATCAGGAACTGAATTATTATAGTTGATAAAAAATTTTGTCAAGTTCCTTATAACTCAGTTTTCCATCCCAGACTGATCAGAAGGTGGCAGTATTTCAAAACATTACATTTTGGTTCTACCAGAGGGGCATTTATTTGTTAACTGACTACTCATTAATAATGAATTTTATTATTCCTAACACATAAAGATCAAGAGCCGTAACTTCTAGTGGCTGAAATGCAGTGGAAGAAGTAACCTGTGTTACACTGCAGTTTTGAAGACAGTCTGGTGAATCCATTAGTATGGGGAGATACAGAAGGCTGCACTGGCTTTCTAACTGCTTTTATTTGTGGTAAACTACGTTATATTCTTTTATAGAAACGACCTATTCTATGAAATATGAGATAAAAATTTCCAAGGTATCCAAGGCTTGTTCTTGTGTCCCAAAGCAGTCCCTAAATTCAACAAGGTTTCTTGGAAATATTTTGCCTGATTCATGCCCTGTACCT
>NW_016692249.1:0-2982 GCF_001604755.1 Lepidothrix coronata | reverse complement strand
GCACCCACCTGGGATGGTGCCCGAGGGCAGAGACCCCCTAAAACCTCCCCAACCCCCCCCCGGGGGGTCCCACACCCACCTTGGATGGTGCCCGAGGGCAGGCGGCCCCCCCCGTAGCCCTCGGCCAGCTTTGCCCACTGGTATGCCAGGGGGGAGGTGCCCCCCCGGCTGTAGCAGCGCAGCAGCACCGACCCCCCCTCGATGAGCTCCCCCTCGCTCCAGCACTGCGGGACCGCCGGCTTCTCTGCTGGGAGAGAGACGGTCAGCACGGGGACGGGGACGGGGTCGGGGACGGGGACAGGGACAGGGGATGGGGTCGGGGACAGGGACGGGGACAGGGACAGGGGATGGGGTCGGGGACAGGGATGGGGACAGGGACGGGGACAGGGACGGGGACGGGGACAGGGATAGGGGGCAGTGGGAGGGGTCAGGGACACCATCAGGGACACCCGGGGGGACGCGGGACACTGTCAGGGACAGGGGACAGGGGACATTGTCAGGGACAGGGGACAGGGACAGGAGACACTGGGAGGGGTCAGGGACACCATCAGGGACACCCAGGGGGACGGGGACACTGTCAGGACCACCAGGGAGGGGACGGGGGGCACCATCAGGACCACCTGGGAAGGTAGCAAAGGACACTGTCAGGGCCACCCGCGAAGGGGACAGAGGACATTGTCGGGGCCACCAGGGGTCATCTCTGAGAGGGACAGGGGACACTCGGGACAGGAGACACCATCAGAGCCACCCTTGAGGGGAACAGTGGGCGCTGACAGTGCCACCGGGGGGTCACCCGGGAGGGGGACAGGGGACACTCGGGACGGGGGACCTTGTTAGGGCCACCAGGGGTCACCTCAGAACGGGACAGGGGACACCCGTGAGGGCGACAGGGGACACCGTCAGGGCCACCGGGGGTCACCCGTGAGGGGGACAGGGGACGCTGGACAGGGGACCCTATTAGGGCCACCCAGGAGGGCGACAGGGGACACCATCAGGGCCACCGGGGGTCACCCGTGAGGGGGACAGGGGACACTCAGCAGGGGAACAGCGGCCGCTGCCGGTGCCACCAGTGGTCACCCGCGGCGGGGGGTGGGGGGGACACACACGACAGGGACAGGGACCAGCCGGGCCGTGTCCCCTCTCACCTTGCACGGTGACGATGACCTCGTGCACGGCCACCGTGTTCTTCTTGACGCGGCACTGGTAGGTGCCGGTGTCGGAGACGCGCAGGTCGGCGAGGCGGATGGACGCGTCCTGCTGGCCCGGGTCCGACTGCACGAAGGCCACGCGGTCCCGCAGCCCCGACCCGCCGCCGTAGTTCACGTGGTGGTCCTGGTACGACAGGAACTGCGCGGGGACAGACGGGCACGGTGGGGACGGGGGGGCCCCGGGGGGGGGGCGGGGGGGGGGGGGGGACGCGCGCGGAGGGGCGGGTGGGGAGGGGGTGATGCGGTGCTTGCCTGTCCCTGCCTGTCTTTGCCTGTCCCTGCCTGTCTTTGCCTGTCTTTGCCTGTAGCTACCTGTCCCTACCTGTGTCTGTCTGTCCCTGCCTGTCCCTGCTTCTACCTGGTTGTCCCTGGCTGTGACTGTCCCTGGCTGGTCCTTCCTTGTCCTGCCTATCCCTGTCTGTCCCTGCTTCCTCCCTGTGCCTCCTATCCCTGCCTGTCCTTGTATCTTCCTGTCTGGTCCTTCCCTGACTTGCCTGTCCCTGCCTGTCCCTGCTCCCTCCCTGTCCAGCCTGTCCCTGCCTGTCCTGCCTGGTCCTTCCCAGCCTGGCATTTCCAGACCCTGCCTGGTCCCGTCCCATCCCTGCCCTGCCAGACCTTCCCTGCCTTGCCTGCCCTGCCAGACGCTGCCTGTCCTGCCTGCTCAGCTGGGCTCCATCCCATCCCATCCCATCCCATCCCATCCCATCCCATCCCATCCCATCCCATCCCATCCCATCCCAACCATCCCAGCCCTGCCTGTCCTGCCTGTCCTTCCCTGTCCTGCCAGACCTTCCCTGTCCTGCCTGTCCTGCTTGTCCTGCCTGTCCTGCCCGCTCAGCTTGGCTCCATCCCGCCCCAGCCCAGCCCTGCCTGTCCTGCCAGATCCTGCCTGGCCCTTACCTGCCATTCCCAGAACTTCCAGATCCTGCCTGCTCCTTCCTTGCCCCTGCCTGTCCCTGCCTGTCCCTGCCTGGTCCTTCTTCCCTGTCCTGCCTGTCCCTGCCTGGTCCTTCCCTGCCCTGCCAGACCTTACCTGTCCTGCCTGTCCCTGCCTGTCCTGCCTGCTCCTTCCCAGGCCAGCGCTCCCAGACTCTCCCTGCTCCTTCCCTGCCCTTCCAGACCTTCCCTGCCTGTCCCTGCCTGCTCAGATGGGCTCCATCCCCCCCTCCCCACCCCTCCAACACCCCCCCAGCCCCTCCCCCCGCGCCCGGCGCCCTCCCTCACCACTTTCTCGGGGCCGGGCTGCTCGGGGGTGATCTGGATCCACTCGATGCCCACGCCCTGGGGGCCGTGGTCCTCGGGCTCCAGGACGTAGGGACAGCCCAGCTTCACCGAGTCGCCCTGGGCCAGGTACAGCTCCTCCCGGCCCTGCCCGTGGATCCGGACGGCCCGCACGAGACCTGGGGAGGGGGCACGGCATCGATGGCACCGCCAGTCCCTGCCCCGGGGCACCCCGGCCCCGCAGACAGCACCCCTGATCCCGCAGACAGTGATCCCACAAACAGTGATCCCACAGACAGCACCCTTGATCCCACAGACAGTGATCCCACAGACCGTGATCCCACAGACAGCATGCCCTGATCCTGCAGAGAGCACCTCTGGTCCCACAGTGTGCCCTGATCCTGCAGAGAGCACCTCTGATCCCACAGTGTGCCCTGATCCTGCAGAGAGCACCTCTGATCCCACAGTGTGCCCTGATCCTGCAGAGAGCACCTCTGATCCCACAGTGTGCCCTGATGCTGCAGAGAGCACCTCTGATCCCACAGTGTGCCCT
>NW_016692248.1:0-2991 GCF_001604755.1 Lepidothrix coronata | reverse complement strand
TCATACTCATACTCTCATACCTATCTCCTCCACCTCCTGCCAAGCAGAAGGTCTGACCATCATCTCTGGTCAAACACTGAGTTGCACATTTCATTTGTGGTTTGGGGGCCCAATTTTGTCACTGTTTGCTGCTTTTTTTCATTTGGAACTGATTGCCATTAAACGATGGTGAATTTTATTGTGCCGCTTCCAACTTCAGTGACTGAGACACGAGTAGTTTCCTGTCTGGCAGCTCTTGCACACAGAAGCATGTGGTGTCCCATGCACAAAGTGCTGCAAAACTTCATGAGGCTGTTTGCTCAGAGTAAACGTGGGATGTGTCACTCCCTGGCTCTATTCCTTTCTCATTACTGCTAATACTAGAATACTTTTCTTGGCCTATTACCAACTCACCCCTCCAATTTGCTGTCTCACCTCTTCCCAGGTGCTAGAAGTATTTCTGTATAATAGAATAATGGAGTGCAATTGTAATACCAAAATTCTACAAAGCTCTCTGTTCCCACACCATTTCCGAACTCCCTAAAAATAAACATGCACATTTTTGTGGTATTCCCTTCTAAGCTTAAAATAACAGGAACATAGAATAAGATAGATCTGCAAAGACTGGAAGTGTCCGCAAGTTTAATGTAAAAATATCTGAAGGACTTGGGTAACATAGGGTCTCCCACGTGTCCCTAATCCTTCCAACAGAATGTGTTTCCAAGTATGTAACTTGATGGTCCCTTGCTACTGCTCCAGGCTGTGTCTCTGTCCTGTCAGATGTGGATACCTTCTCCTCTCCGCAGCAACTTGCCACCCCAAAGCTGTCACAGGTCTACCTTCTGTCTTTTCCGTAAGCTAAACAATCGGCATTCACCAAAATATCTTGTCCCCAAGCTCCCAATCATTCTTGCTGCTCCATTCACACTCTTCCCACTTGCCCTCTCCCACTGGGACACTCAATGTGTCCAGCGAAGAACAGTGCTCATACTGAGACCTGACGTGCACTGACCTGGTCAGAAGGAAAAAGCCCACAAAACAAACAAAAGTAACAAAGCCTCAGCAGTACATCAGAGGGCAACGTGCAGTCCAACAGTTTATATTCAACAGCACTTTTGGTGCACATCTGCGGGCTGATCATGCCTTGCAGTCTCATCTATCACTGCCATTCTGATAAGTGTCTGACTAATTCATGGGCTCAACACCTCCACTAACTTCATGTGTCATAGCATTCAAGATGGGAAAGGGTTGGATGAACTACTTGTCAGTTGACAGCTGATGTTGACCTCTTTGAAGCACCTACTCTGACAACCTCTGTTCTGACAACCTCTGCCCAGAGAGCAGCATCAAGCATGTTCTTCACAAGCTGCCTATACACTGCCAATATCAGGTCCAGAACTCTTGTAATGGGCACAAGCCACCTGTCAAACAAACCCTTAAAAAAAAAATAAATCAAAAGAGTCTTTGTGTTTTGATGACAAACTCTTGTTGACTACCAAGCACAGCAGGAAGATCTCAGCTGCTCCTGGTACAGCTACAAAACAAATAATTCATTGAAATTGTTCAGATACTCAACTGGTAGGAATCATTGCCACTCCAGGGAAGTCAGGAGGCCAAAACCCTTGCTCACATTAAAAATATATAGATCCCCAGAGTCCCCTGCTGACTTTTATCTGCTAGTGATCTAGAACAGTATTTTCTGAGTAATCCTTCAAAGTCACTTTTTTTTCAGCCTCATCAAATTCCTCACATCCACAGTGCATGCTGGGACTTACTAACTCACCCTAAGCCTTCACTCCTTATATATGTGTTTTGTCTGCAAGATCCTTTTGGTCTCTTTGTCTTGGGTACAGCTTTGAATTGTTGGGGAACCAGACAAACACAAGGCTTTGCCATTAACAGGGTTGGGTAAGTACTGTTCTGCCATAAGTTTTTTATTTTAAGGTATTGGTCTAGCCGGAGCAATTGATATGGAAATGAGTGTAATTACCAGCGTAAACAATCTGCTATTTTCCATACAAGTCAGAGCCTTAAATCACCACTGGTCCACTACATTACCATCTGAATAGGAGGTGGTAGCTAATGGGCCATATGTTAAAAAGCAGGTTACAGGCCATCTTCATTTGCAAATGAAAAGCAAGAATGACAGCTGGATAGTAAAGATATGACCATTGATCATACTGCCCAGGACCCCCACACAGAAAACCCAGCTATGAAACAACCACAAAAGTTCCTCAGCTCAGAACATCCACTCCATGATAAGGCTCCAAAAACCTACTTACGATACACCAAGTGTGTCGCCCAGCCCACTTCCAGCACAACATTAGGATGTTTCCCAACTAAATTTCATGTATCACA
Organism: Lepidothrix coronata; assembly: GCF_001604755.1. Lineage (NCBI taxonomy): Eukaryota > Metazoa > Chordata > Aves > Passeriformes > Pipridae > Lepidothrix > Lepidothrix coronata. The sequence goes on along the minus strand of NW_016692248.1, from coordinate 654 downwards.
AGAAAATTTTTGAGAAACTGCAGTACAAAAGTTACGCGTTTGCTTTCCCAAGTTGTGACTCATACCAAAGGCACAAAGTTTCCCAAGAAAGCTGCAGGGAAGAAGCAAAACAAGTGCCATACATCAGCAGGGGCTCATCTAAACCTGCAACTACACAGCAGATATGCCCAACACTGCCCCATCTCCAGTTTTCAGTCCCAATCCTATGAGCTACGTGACGCCTTCAGAAGATCAGCTGGACACAGCTGTCAGGCCGAAAGAAGCACTGCAGGCATCAATTATGTACACTGACTTTGTACCAGGAAAAACACCATGGAACCCTTGTTTAAGAAAGAATTAATCAAGTTCCACTTTAACAGATAAGGTGAGCGGAAAATTCTCCAGCTCTGTGACGGGATGTGTTTAACTGTGGGGTTACACCTCCCTGCCCTGAGCTGCTCGCTCACAACTGTGGCCACAAAAAGACGAGGGAAAAAAAGGCATTTTTTTTTTCACTTGGTGGTATCGTTTCACCCAAGAGGTGCTGCTATTTAATATATCCTTGCAAAGATACTGCTTTGTTCTTCAGGAACAGGACTTTCTGTCTCAGTGTCCTGGTTTTCCCCCTATCCTCCTACATATACTGTTGACTCACTTGTTAAAAAAAAAAAAAAA
>NW_016692247.1:0-2993 GCF_001604755.1 Lepidothrix coronata | reverse complement strand
TTTTTTTTTTTTTTTCCTGTTAACATGCATCTAAATTGAGTTTTTATTCCCAAGTGTTCCTTACAGTTTTCTTACCTGACCAACCTGATCTCCTTTTATGATTGGGTAACCTTCCTAGTGGTTGAGGGAGAAGCTGTGGATGTGTCTGCCTGGACTTCAGCAAAGCCTTTGACACCATCTCCCACAGCATCCTCCTGAATAACCTGACAGCCCATGGCTTGGACAGGGGCACTCTGTGCTGGGTTAAGAACTGGCTGGAGGGCCGGGCCCAGAGAGTGGTGGTGAACGGGGCTGCATCCAGTTGGCAGCTGGTCACTAGTGGTGTCCCGCAGGGATCAGTGTTGGACCCAGTTCTGTTTAATATCTTTATTGATTATCTGGATGAGGGGTTTGACTGGACCTCAGCCCATTGATCCAGCCTGTCCAAATCCCTCTGCAGAAGCTTCCTACCCTCCAGAAGATCAACAGTCCTACCCAACTTGGTGTCGTCTGTGGACTTACTGAGGGTAAACTGTGTGAAGTTCAACAAGGCCAAGTAGGTCCTGCATTTTGGCTTAACAACCCCCTGAAGCACTACAGGCTGGGCACAGAGTGGCTGGAAAGCTGCCCAGTGGAAAAGGACCTGGGAGTGCTGTTTGACAGTGGCTGAACATGAGCCAGCAGTGTGCCCAGGTGGCCAAGAAGGTCAATGGTGTCCTGATTTATATCAGGAATAGTGTGGCCAGCAGGACTAGGGAAGTGATACTTCCCCTGTACTTGGCATTGATGAAGCTGCACTTCAAATACTGTGTCCAGTTCTGGGCCCCTCAGCTGAAGGACATTGAGGTGCTGGAGCATGTCCAGAGAAGGGCAGTGAAGATGGTGAAGGGTCAGGATCACATGTCCTGTGAGGAGCAGCTGAGGGAGCTGGGGATGTTCAGTCTGGAGAAGAGGAGGCTCAGGGGAGACCTCATCACTTTCTACAACTCCCTGAAAGGAGGTTGTAGCCAGGTGGGGGTCAGTCAATTCTCCCAGGCAAGCAGCGATAGGAAATGGCCTCAAACTGAAACAGGGGAGGCTCAGGTTGGCCATTAAGAAGAATTTCTTCACTTAAAGGGTTGCTGAGCATTGCAATGGGCTGCCCAGGGAGGTGTTGGAGTAACCACCCCTGAAGGTGTTTTAGGGAAGACTGGACTTAGTGCCATGGTCTAGTTGACATGATGGTGTTTGGTCAAAGGTTGGACTTGGGGATCTCAGAGGTCTTTTCCAACCTAATTGGTTCTGTGATTCTGTTTCTCTTTATAATAAAAAGGAACCTTTTCAAGTATTCAAAAGTCATCATAAGATTGCTAACCCTAATTCACTTGAGTAAAAAGCAATCAAGCCATTTTTCCTCCTCAAAATGGTAGCATGTCCAACTTGTTAAAAGCTGTGATAAATCTAGTAACTTTGTTACTTTTTTTCTGGTACTTGCATTCTAGTATTTGAATTTTTAGGATTCCTTTTCACTAACACTTTTTCATAGCCAAACAAAACCAGATTATAATATTTTCATTTCATAAAAAATGAAAAATTAAGTTCCCTAATATTCATTTTGTGAACAGGAACAATAAGTAACCCACATTTTATGTCAAGGCTGAGGTTATAATACTGAGGTTACAGAGTACTGTTCTCATGTTACTATTTGTAGTTTGTATTTTTTTACCATAAACACTGTATCTCAGATCTCCCAGCTTTATAGACCCATTCATAATATCAGAATAATACTTTCCAGATACATAGAACAGCCATATACAATATGGTTATCATCAATTTTAATTTGGATTGAGGAAAACCAAACCAAAACAAATATGTGTTTTATAAAATGCTACAAATTGTAACTCTCCTGTCTATGATGAAAGAAAGATGCAAAACACAGAAGAGAAAGACATAGCATTGACAAAGACAGTTCTTCACATTCACTGTAATCCAACATATTTGTTGCTATATTATTTATTCTTACTTCTGTGAAGACTTTAACATTTATTTCATATATTATGTGCCATCTCCTTCAATTTTTGTAAAGTAGGATAGCATTATAGCTGATATTAAATTTTGTATTTAATCCACCATGGAGAAGTAAAACACAGCCTTTTAGAAACAATTTGTTTTAGACATAGCCGTCCCTATTGTAGGGACTGATATGGAAGTAAATAAAATTAACTTCCAGAATTGAATGCTATATATAGAATTCATTTTTGTGCCTGCTCTTCTGTTGGCAATTGCGGTCATAACAGGCTTAAGAACTCCAGCAGGATACATTTTTTTGCTTCCTAAGCCTTTGGAGCACTATCTATTTGTAGGTATCATATATTACCTCTGTGTGGGGCCTGCAGATGAAATCTATTCCAGGAGTAGTCCTTGTTGGTAGACTTCCAGAAAGCCATCTGTTCCCAATGGAGCATCTTGTCTGCCTTCCCTAGCAATTAGAAAGCAGCAGATGAAGATGCAAGGCATAAAAAGGGAGAAGAACATGAAAGAATAGAAAATTATATAAGAAAATCTTATTTTTTGAAGCCATATGATAATAAACTGTTAAAAACATAGAGGCTGTAATTACCTGAACAAAAGGATTATTTTTTTTGCAAACTCTCTGTGATAAAACACAGGTCCTGTAACAAACACACTCCTCATCAGTTATTTTTGCTTGGTTAAGTTCCTCATTGCCATGAGTTTATTATGAATCAAAATGAAAAAAATAGACACGTGATGTACTTGACGGAGAAAACAATTGCTGTCACATGAGTGTTTCCTTGTGAAAGAGAGACATTAGGAGTTATGTCCAGAAAAATATATTTAATTTTGAAATTTTAGTCCTTTTGATTCTTTAATTCTGATACAAATTATATCTGAAAAATGGAATTGATTGTAACACTAACATACGTGATTCCAATCAGTAGCCTGTGACAGATCACTGTTCATTACAGTCTTAAAACATAATTTAAGATACAAATATACCTTTTTTTTTTTTTTTT
>NW_016692246.1:0-2995 GCF_001604755.1 Lepidothrix coronata | reverse complement strand
GATAGCATGTTAGTAGCATAGATTTCTAACAAGGGAGTTTCAGTGCTCCATACATCACTAAGATTACTTAAACATTTCAAATGTGGTTGATGAATAAAGTGTCAGGAGGTTGAGATTATTCATCATATCAATTATTGAATGTGGATGCGTTGACATCATACTCCCAGCTCATCTTTTATGGCCATTATAAAGACAGAACAGAAATAACAGACTTGGTGAACTGCAGAACTGTCAGGATATCCAACTTCTTCCCTCTTTTATTCCAGCACTTTGTTGTCACCACACAATTTTAGCATTTCCAGGTGTTTCTTCAAAAGTCATTCATAATAGCAGGAAAACAAGACCCTTTGAAAATCATTGACTAATACCTGGACCATGGCACATGGTGTGATTCTTGGGTTTGTTCTGTGCAGGGCCAGGAAACAGACCTCAATGATCTTTGCGGGCCCCCTCCAACTCAGGATATTCTATGATTCTGTGGAAAACATCCCATACAGATTGAGAGAGAAAAAGGAGGTTAGATAACATAACATGAGTTTACAATTAGTTTGCCAGAAATAAAAATACTGTGTCATTTTCTGCTGAAGGAGAGCAGGCTTCCCTTCATTCTTCCACATATTTTTTGGCCTTTTTTTTGCTTAAAAAAGCTACATTCAAACAGTGAAATATTTTTAACTCCTAGAATATTTCCCATTAATTCTTTTATTTCTTGTTTTGGCAAGTAAAATATAATGTTTTAATCTTGCGTTTCTGACATACTCATGACAATTAGAAACACACTAAGCTAAACTAAAGTATATAATGTAAAGGGGCTCTTTTTTTATATGAACAAAGACTGCTTTGAACAGAACACTGAAGCACTCAGATACCACATTTAAGAGAACAGAGTTGTTTTTAACACTACTATAATGGTCCTGACAATAAATCATCAATTCACATATCCAAACAATTATCTTTTCATGCATGCAAAGAATAGAATGCTGGAAAATAAAAGCTAAAATGGGCAAAAATGTGTTGCTACAAGGAGGAGAGAAGTCTGTTACTTAAACTCCTTCAAGTGAAAGGTCATGTCATTTGTATAAAGCAACATACTCCTCAAGCTCAGGAACTATGCCAACAGCTTGGAGAGTGATAGGTGAGAGAGTGGGAGGTTTGCACAGACCTTATGGCTTCTAATTCAACTTCAGACTAGAACTATTAGTCTCAGGCTAATGAAAAGAGTTGTCTGGCCCTTTGTATGTCTTCAACATTATTGTTTCAAGGGATGACTCCAGTACAGCTCAAAACGCAGTATTAGCACCTATCAACATAATTGAAAGTCTCCCACCCTTGAACAAGGCAGTCAATATTAGCAGAAGAATCACAGAAATTGATAAAAGTTCTACAGACATGATGATAAACTTCTGGAACTCTCACTAGACATCACTGAACAAATGCAACATAGCTGGCAAGCAGCTTCCATGTCCACCTACAGACAAGTAGGACTGAATTTGCAGCATTGAGGTTATCTTCCTTGGAAAGCTTTCTTCAGCTGAGTCAAGAGTTAGTTCCAGTCACATCTAAATAAAGAGTATTCTTTTCCTAAAAGGATATCAAAATAAGTCCAAGCACTGATCATGGAGGAAAATTTCCTGGAGAAGAACAAAAAGAACTCCAAATTGTGTGAGCAAAAATAACTTGTTATAAAACCCCACAACTTTGAAAATTTGACCTGATTAAAAGGTTAAAAAGCAGATTTGTTTCACCTACAGAATGGATTGAAACAGTGCTCAAACACAAAAATTTGGTATAAATAGAATAATATTAATGTAACCTCTAGTATACTGCAGCAAAAATTAAATATTAGAAAGGAAACCTTGTAATTATCATGTGAATGTAAACCTGGGACAAGGTATCTGGCAGCAAGATGTTGAGAAATTTCTAATAATAGAGTATTTTATCAAAAAGTTACTCAAATAACTTTCATAAATTGAAAGAATATAGAATCATAGAATATTTGGAGTTGGAAGGGACCCACAAGGATCATCAAAGTCCAACTCCCAGTCATGCATAGGAAAGCCACAAGAATCACACCATGTGCCTGAGAGTGTTGTCCAAATGCTTCTTGAACTCTGGCAGTCTTGGCGTTGCAACCACTTCCCTGGGGAACCTGTTAGTATCTTCAACCCTCTCTCAGAATTGAGTATTGATCTTGGTAATTTTTCATGATCTCTGCCTCAATTTAATGGCATGCACTATTAATCATTCTGCTGGTTTGCACAATCTTGAAACCTCAGCTCTTCTGGATTATCAAAATGGCACTTGCCTGACTCCCTAGGAACTTCCTCAGGAAATAGCCAGGCTGGTAGGTAGGAAGGAGGCAAAAACTAACCTAAATGTCTTCTTTTCTATGAATCTCTGGTTAACTCTTTCTTCTGAAATAGTCTCTGATTATTATTTTTTTTCTTACTCAAAAGGGTTAAATTTGGTAAGAATACTGGGCAATGATGTAAAATACTCCCATCTATAAAGTTATAGTTCTACCACAGAGATAGAGTTCATATCCTCCTCAGTCCCATGCTCACAAATCTCCATGACAATGCCTTATGGAATGCAAAACAGCCAAAATTGCTGCAAATCCAGATTTTATATAGGCTTGCATCTTTCATTTTAGTGCACACAAATAGTACCTGGAAGAAATAAATTATTCACCTGCCAGTCTTCTGACACAGGGGCAGTAGGAGAACATTTTCAGTCAAGTTCCACCAGTACAGTAGTTTACTCTTGATGACATTTCTCTCAGTTACCCAGAAAAAGCTTCAAAACTGGTCTCTCTTCAAAATGTTAGTGAAGAATGGGTGTCTCTAAGACTTTCTGAGAGTCAAATTAGGGAAGACTATTTTTATTCTCACCATCTTTTCTTTTTTTTTTTTTTTTAGCTAAAACAATGTGTATGGAGAAAGAATACTTAAAATCTTTTCTCTACAATATGAATTAAAACACTGTTATTAAGAAA
>NW_016692245.1:0-2998 GCF_001604755.1 Lepidothrix coronata | reverse complement strand
TTTACCTTTTAGTTGATGTGTAATTTTACTGCAGGCTGCTGTATGATTTTGCTGCTGAAACAAAGAGTTAGTCAGAAAGGTCTCAGATACTGCCATGCATCATGCCTTTGTGCATGAATAAAAAGTTGGAAACCGCATGAAAGCAGTAGTTGGGTTACCACACAACTGGATATGCTTAAGTCTGAACGCTTCATAACTCTAACTACTGGGGAGTTGCAAACTTATAAATAACCTTGCAATTGGTTAAAATCATATTAAAACCATATGAACAAAGACATAAAGCATTTGGTTAAGGGGGCTCAGTAAGTGCAGTAATCCTGTTGAAAGTAATCTAACCAGGTCAGATCCATAGCTTAGGAGTCCCTGCAAGCATGGCAATAGTTATGGGGATGGCAATATTTCATGTGTAGGAGGGCATAATATCCTAGGTGGAAAGATTTGCTATCTGTTCTTTTTTTCTGCTTTTAAAAACTATTTTTGAATTGAAACGCTTACTATTAAAAGCAATCTTCAATGCACTGGAGTCTGTATGCACTTAGGATCTGCTGAATGCTCCTGATAATCAGAAAATTAATTTAAATTATTCTTATTTGTGTTTCGAAATCAAGATGGCTACTGCTCACACTAAGTAAGTAGAAGCTCTAGGAATTCTGATCCTTAAGATCAGGCTTCCAAAATAATTAGCTAAAGAGAGTGTTTACAAGTAGGCTATTTGCATTGGCATTTACTTATCTGATGAGTTTGGTTTTTTTGCCCCTAGCCCTCCGGTTTCAAATTTTTTTCTAGACATTTTAAATTTTGATGAAATTGCAATTCTCAATTTTGACTCCAGAACCTGGGTCTTAAAAGAAGAAAGTGACAATCACTATGCAGTTTTGTTGAACGACTTTGGAGTATTTTCTGCTTGCGATGGTCTTGCACATGTCACATTGTCACGTGGAAGCCAGCTGAGGCTTGCCAGTCAGGCAAAGAAATTTTAGTGTTAGTTCCCTGTTATCTGCTTTTAACCTTTTACTTTTCAGTTATGCTTTAAGATGGAAGAGTATATTTAAAAGGGGACCTAGTGGCTTCTCTCTCCCCACATCTTTTCAAGCAAGCTGTTTGCTTTGAGGCACTGCAATGTAACACAAATCTGTAGTCTGTGGCAGGGATGCTAGTCCATGCTGTATGTTCAGCATACAAAGATAGTACTGGAACAGTTTATGAACATAGGGACCCTCCAAAACTGGAAGCAGCAGTATGTCAGGGTTAAAATTCACTAAACTACCCCTCTTTGATTCCTGAGATCATTGAATTCAGGTATTTCACTTACATAAAAAACTAAGGAAAGGTTGTGTCAACATCATAGGTGTCTGCATATCCTTCATTCTTAAAACCTGTAAATCAGTGGTTGGAAAAGATACACCTTGTATCTTGTAATATCTTAAAATATCAGCATTCCTACAATAAGTATGCCTGCTTTGCTAGTTTAATTTCTCTGGTTTCTTGGAGCAACTCCCGCTGCTATGACATTGAAAACAAGTCCTAGACATTCACCACAGTTCTGCAAAGCCAAAGGCCTTGCTTTTAATTGTAGCAATAATGCCACTATTGTGTTTATCTACTTTGCCATCCAAAGAATTCCAGCAGTTGCATGCCTGCACACCAGTAGGATGATTGACATTGTTGTAATAAGGTTAATGTTTAAACTTCCCACCCGTAATAACTAAAATATCCAGAGATAAGGCTGAAAGTCAATTTGTAATTATCCCTGCTGTGCCAAGACATTGCAAAAGATTCTAAGTGGAGGGTAATTTAAATTTTCAGTCCTAGCTGTTAAAAAGTAGTAACAAGGTGAAAAGCTTGGGACTTTTGTATCTTGACTTTCCAGAGGGCAGAAAAAAGGAGTTTTGGTTCCTCCTTATTCAAACTGGGAATAATTTTCTCTGTGTTCTACTGAAAATATCCTTTTTATATTTTGAATACGTTAAGTTGTTTGCCTGTTGTTTACTGTCCATGGTACATGAAGGGAATAGATCACAGTTAGCAAATAAGCTACTGGAACATTTAGTATGGAATAATTCAATTGAAATACATTTCATACATAAGGCAACATGTGATAATTATTTGAAGTCATTCTAACTAAAGCACTATCCTCAGAAGAAATAATATCCCTTCAGTCGTATGTTCTGTGGCTTCTGTGAATGACCCATATTAATTTGATTTTTCTAGAAACTGGCTCTTTAAATTAATGTTGGTAACTGCTTCCATGCTAGGCTATTGAAATAAAGGTATTACATCATTGTCCAAACACGTCTACTTAAATAAAAGTATTTGTTTGCAAAAAATATATATATTTTAAATCTTTTACACAACGATCAGCATGCATGCCATTTTCCATTTCAGACTAAGCATACATTTCAGATGTGGAAAAAGCAAGCATGTTGAAATAATTTGAGGCATGGGTATAGTCAGATCAGTCTTGGTAATCCAGAAGGGAGGGGTGCCCAGTGTATTATTACATTTCATATATTATTTTTCAAGAGATGGATGCAATCAGTCATCTTCTCGCATATGGTTTGAAAAAAAATTGTCTTGCTGGCAAGTAAACTGTTATTTAAGTACACAATCCACGGTACTACAGAAACAGTTTTGCCAAACTTGTCCAACTATTCTCACATCCTTAAAGATGGTATAAATATCATTTATGGCAAGCCGTTTACTTCAGACTATATGGAATGCCTTCCTGCTCCCCTGATCTAAGTGTCCCAGTTTGCATTATGGCCTTTATTGCTTCTGTTTGATGGAGTGATCAGTAAAAATTTAATGACACTATAAAATAATAAAAATGTCATTAATTTACCACGGATCCTGGATGCAGTGGTTGTAAAGTTACATTAATAAACAGAATATTTTTTACAACAAAAAGCATTGTTACGTGGGAGCGTATAAATAACACACATAAATTTAAGGGCAATTTTACTGTTAGCACACACATTATTATGGAATAGCCAATAAG
>NW_016692244.1:0-2998 GCF_001604755.1 Lepidothrix coronata | reverse complement strand
ATCTTATAGATCAGATCTCTACTCTGGTAGAAAAAATGTGAAATATGGAGAAAATTAAATTATAAATCTCAGCAGCTTCTAAGGGACACACAGTTGAGGAGGGATTCTCCTGAACCAAGGCACCATGACAGGCAAAACTGGAGGCCCCCAGGAGGTCTGCGTTGCCTCAATGTACACTGTGTGCTTACAAAATCTTATTTCATGCCTAGTGGCTGCGGAGCCAGGGCCTGGCTGTGCCTGCCACAGGAAGAGGGAGAGTACTGGAGATTCAGAGAGAGAGGAAGCCTTGGAGGTGTGGCTCACTGCTCTCCCACCATGGAGCAATGGAAAGGGCTTGGAGACAGGCACCTGCCCACAGCTGCCACCCTCAGACACCCCTTGGCACAGGCAAAGGAGGCACAAGGCCACAGCTCTTTTGCTGTAGAAGGAAAACAGCTGTCCAAGGCAATGGCTTTTTTTGTCTCCACTGAGGATTAATGTCTCATCAGACGTGCCCACACCCGCAAGAGGAGCTGGGTCCTGCAGAGCCCCTGCCTGCAGCAGCTCTGCATGGCTGTGCTCCTGCCCACACCCCCAGCAAACTCAGGAGACAGAGAGCGAGCCCCTACCCTTGGGCTTACCTCAGCATGCAGCACCCACCCCAACAGCTTTACTACTCTGTACCACTACAATGTTTTGTGGATTCAAATATCCATGCAGCAAGTCCAGAAAAGCTCCACCTGTCTACAGCATCACAGGATTTGCGTTCAGATCCCTACTCTTGGGTTAACTTAGATAAGTTTATGTGAACTGTAGCTGCACCTTTGAACTTCATTGTAGGTATAGTGCATTAGCCAAGGTGATATGCCCAGCCAAGGCACCCCTTGGTGCTGCTGGTGACATTGCTGGGACATCTGTCCTCTGCAGCACATGCATCCCTAGAGAGATGCCTTTGTTCCCCCTCTTTCTGACCTGAATCTCTCATGTCACACCTCCTGGGGCACAACAGAGAAACCTGGCCAGATGTTTCAATTTCCTCATATTCACAGTTTTGATTGCATTAGACTAGACAGGATTTCTCCACTGGCACTACCCAGGGGTAATGTGAAATGAGTTATGAACATTATCCACTCTGCGGTGTACATATCTGATGCCAAGAAAGCCTTAATGAGGTCAAGTGGAATTTCATGCTTGAAGAATCTCATATGCTTGGACATGACCCAACTTCAGGAAATGAGTTGGTTTTATGTCTTTACAAAGGCTTTGGAGATGTATTTCCTAGTAGAAAGCGACCGCTGTGTGAGGAAGCCCAGCATAACCTGTCCCTAAGGGGAGTCCTGTGTGTGAAGGCAGCTTTCTGTCATTTACATCATAAACTGTTTGGTGCATTAAATGGCTCTTACTCTTTTCGAAAGAGTGACTACAGCAGCCTAGCGTGTTTGGTTCATTTACTGAAATGGATAACCTGACCTACAAAGGAAAGAAAAATAATACCAAGTTTCGCTTTTGAGCAAGAGGTAACCTTGCTCTACACATGATCTCAGCATTTCAGATAATTAACAGAGAGCAGCAGACACATCACCACTTCTTAAATCAAGAGCTGAAGTTTTGATAAAATCCTCTAAATTGTTCAGTAACAGCATCAGTGAAGCCTCACTCCTGCACATAACTCTTCCCAAGGTGAGTGCCTGCAGGCAGGTATGGTGTCTGATCTGGTTTAACACAGCGCTGCCCTTGCTGGTGTATCAGGAGCGTTTCCAGGTGCCCTATCTAAACACAGAAGGACTCGATGTCTTTGAAATCTCCACCCTCAATCAAACCAGATTGACACTGTCTGAACCCAACAGGTTCAGAGGTGACAGGGACAGGGGAGAGGGAGAACAGTCAGCTAGAAAGAGCAATCTCATAATGTCTCATTTTATTGAGAAATCAGACTAAAATCATTATCTAATTAAGATGATCATTTTTCCAATCGAAACACAATATGTTGGTATTGACTGCTATATACATAATCAATAATAATATTTAATGTTGCTGTAGCACTTTTCACATTCAGCATGCACTGATTTAATCACTGACCAAGCAGTACCAAGGATGAAATTCTGATGCCTGCACAGTTTTTACATAACAACATGGGAGTCTTGTCTGATAGAACCTGAACCAGAAGGAGTTAACACAGAGTGCACACCTACCATTAAAGAATATGTAATTGTCTTAAGATAAAATATATTTATTTTCTTTTAACACAGTAGCTTGACCAATATGCACTCCATTACAACTGCATGCCAAAGATTTGATCCAAACCTGCTCAATCAGCTACGGTTACAAACGGTTGCTTTGTGTAAATTTGTGGATTTAATAACAGAGGAACTTCAGGAGGAGCAGAGTGTCCAGCAATCCATTTACTGCTGGCAGAGGCCGATTACCACATGGTTCAAAGGAAAGCACAAGAAACCCTTTGTAGACTTATAGGGAAAAGCCTGTTCAGAGAAAAAGCCCTAATCAGTCAGAAGATGGCTTGTACCCTGAAGCACAGGAGACATTCGAAGGTAATTAAATATAAAGAAAATTAGCATGTAGTTCATGAACCACACAAGCAAGACGACACAGTGCCTGGTAGCACTGAAGCGAACAATTCTGGACGCAGAGAAATTAATACTTTTGTTATTAATGTGACCTTTTCCTCAGCCCCAATTTCAGTTTGCAAGAAAAGAAGGATGAGAATTCAGGAGCAACTGGAAGAGGAGGTGAGACTCGCCAGTGACAAACACAGTGTGAGGTGGAGGCAGAAACGACAACTGGGGCTCGGCCCTGACCAGGCAACCAGCAGGCAAGACACAGGGAGCTGCTGCTGCTGCACCTGCTTCTGTCCAAATCCTGCAAGAAACACACCAAACAGAGCATCAGATGGTTTCCACTTCAAAGAAGAAAGTGGAAAGGTCTCCAAACAGCAGCTGAAGACACTCAGGGGAAAAAAAAAACTAATGCATCGCAAAGGGGGACATCAGCTAGAAGACCT
>NW_016692243.1:0-3000 GCF_001604755.1 Lepidothrix coronata | reverse complement strand
CTCCAAGGAGATATTACAGCACACTTCCAGCACTTAAAGAGGCCTACAACAAAGCTGGAGAGGGACTTTGAACACGGGCATGTAGTGACAGGACAAGGGGCAATGGCTTTAAACTTGAAATAAACTAGGTTTAGATTAGATATTAGGAATAAATGCTTTACTGTGAGAGTGGTGAGGCACTGGAACAGGTTGCCCAAAGAAGTTTTGGCTGTCCCATCCCAGGAAGTGTTCAAGGCCAGGTGGAATGGGGCTTTGGTCTAGTGAAAGGTGACCCTGTCCATGGCAAGGGGGGCTGAAACTAGAGGATCTTTAAGGTCTTTTCCAACCCAAACCATTCTATGATTCTGTAATTTAAACTCTGTTTAAGGAACTTTTGCTTCTGGCAGCCATAGAAACTGATCCCACTTATTTCATGCATGAAATTTTGCTGAATATTGTTTTCTTGATGGGAGTCTGATCTTGTTTATGGGAAGTTTCTTCCATCTGAGCAGGTGCAATTACAGAGGATTGCTAGCAATACTTTTTAATTTATTCCTAATTAAACAATCTTATAGGCAAATATCAAAAAAATTCACGTAGACTTAGAACCTACAAGCTCATCAAAAGCCTGAACATTCTCACATTTCTGTTCTCCTGTAAAAAATCGCAGGCTCAGGAAAGGAAAAAAGGCAGAAGCAGTGACACAGGTACCACTCCTCCTCCCGTTCCTCGAGGCTCAGGCACATACCCCAGCCAGACTGCTGCATGCAGACCCACTGCCACTGCAGCAGCCTCCTCTACCACTAAGTGCCTCCAATCTGGGGGCTGATGAGAAGTCACAGAGATGTAGCATTTCCTGAACTATTGCTGTAGTAATAGTACCTAGCTATAAACACAGTATCTGAGTTCAGGTCTTTGGCAGGTGCAAGGCAGCACTTTATACCATATTCATAGTATATAAAGCATATCATGATGTTTAAGAATTCAAAGCTATTACATACCTGATAAATGCACATAAACCACTCATTCTTTCCCATTTCTTAGTCAACAGAATATTCCAGGTTATACTTCAATGTAAATGCAGTCTTAACTATGAATCAAACACTTTCATCCTTTGTTGCGAGTATAACAGCAGTGGAGCATACAAAATCTACTTTCATTATGAAAGTATAAGACGAAATCCAGTACAGCACACCTTACAGGTAATTATATATTAATATTACATTAAAAAGCTTCAGTATGCATTACAACAAAATGAGAAATAGAAAATACTTCACTACATTCAAGCAATTGTTTCAGATTTATATACCAACAAGGACTAAATGTATTGCACAGTACAAAGTGACAATGAAAAGTGTTTCTCATTCATATTTCTACACCCCAAAAGTTGAACCAGAGAATAATCACTTATGTCCATTTAGGTTCATTATGTCTAATAAACTGACTTATCAAGTTGATTAGACTGCAGACACACCCACAGAAAAGTTACTTACGCAATCTCAGATGACTCTCTGTGCATACTCATTAGGTTATAAGTCTCTAATTACATTATTGAAGCATTTCTCTGAAACATTTCTTTATTTAGCATTTGAGCATTCAGAATTTATTTTTCTCCTCTAAGAATATAGGTGATGCCTCTGTCCATGTAAACTACTGAATCCAAGTTACAAAGGAAAGTTTACATCTGGTATTTCCCAAACATGCTTCACTTTGCATCTAACATATGCTCTTTTAACATAACTTCTTCAGGTGTGAATTCCTAACTCTTAAAAAAAATTAAATTTCATTATACAAAACCAATACAAGTCATATTCAGAAAAATAATTTCCCTAAAATGTATGGATATAAATTTTCACCCTCAGACACAGAACAAACATCAGTCCAAAATATTAAAATTTGATCAAGTTATAAGCTTCTTAAAAGTGATTATTTACAGAGAAATGCGAGACAACCTTAATTTCAAGGAATACAATCATTTCTATTAACATTAAGTATATACACTACATAGAGTACTCCTATATTTTGCACACTCTGAAGGCTAGTACTGCAGTTCTCATGCTTCATGACCAAAAACATACACCCAAAATAAAGCACATGACATAATGAACATTAATTAACATATGCCTGTATAATATTTGTTGTAAAAAACAAAGCATCTACAAAATTCTTTTCAGAGCTAAAAGGTTTGCTTGTTCTTGACCAGAAATACAGGTATGCTCGACTTTACTTTTTAAAAAATAATGTAATTTTAATTTTTATTTATGGTACTTAAGATGCTTCATTGTTAAGAAATCATGTCCTGTGATAATCTCTATCTGTTTCAAGAAGTATATCTGCAAACAGAAAATTGTCCCTAGTCCACATTTCATGAAAGGTGATCTACATTTTTCATAAGTGCCTTTTGTCATGTATTTCATTCTTATAATAATGACAGTATGACAATGTGTAGCACAAAGCCGAAGGCAAGCACAAATTCTCTTGGCCAGTGGTGAGAGAAAACAAATCATTCTCAGTCCTCCAAACACACCAAGGCTAATATAGTGTTAACTAAAACATTTTAAGAGTCAAGTCAGCTTAGTCCTAAGAAACCCTCCAGAATATGTGTTGTTTTGCCTAAACTGAACTTTCCTGTTTCATTTCCACTTCATCCTACTATATTCAAGCTGAATGTGAAGCTTTAAAAGCTCTCATATTGTAACACTTTCCCACTTGTAAATCTGTTCTTTGCAGAGCCATTCTGATGTGAGGACAAAGCTACCACTGAGGCAGCTACAAGTAACCAGTGTCACAAGGGAAAGAAAAAACCACCCTGAGGCTCTGTAAAAGTAGCCCAAGAATTTCTATTCATACGAGAAGTTGAACCAATGGCAAAATACTGTTTCTCTGAAATGTTAATTTACATAAAGAGTAATACAATTTGGGGCCCCTGGTGGTCTAGTGGTTAGGGTGCAGCACTCTCACCGCTGCGACCCGGGTTCGATTCCCAGCCCCCCGGGCAGATGGAGCTCGTCAGCCCTGTAA
>NW_016692242.1:0-3002 GCF_001604755.1 Lepidothrix coronata | reverse complement strand
CAGCTAGAGGTGCACCCTGGAAAAGCAGGACTTGGACTTGAAATACCCCAGTACTGGCAGTGCACCCACTACCAGCTCCTTCCCAACAATCTGTACCCCAATAAACACAACCCCACCGACCCACAGGAGCAGGGCCTGCATACAAAGGAACTGAACAGCTCTCACAGGGGTGGGTAAGAGGTTGCATCTCTCACATCATTCCAGGGTTCAGGTGGTTCAGGTGGGGAAAACCTCAAGGATCCAACAGGGGCTTTTGCAAAAGGAATTCCAAGGAATGCATTTACGAGTTTGTCTGTCCCCTTTACATTTGTTTGTTTCCCTTTGAGCCGTCCCAGCGCCAGAGTCACTTCTGGCTCAGCACCACTCTGTCCTAAGGAACACACAGGATGTAAAAAAAATTTAAATTGCATCTTTACAATTATCAGACAGATTTTTCAATGACATAGTTTTAACTGTTTAATTTAGAAAATTTCAACATATTCCTTTCAATTTTGTTCAGTTTTCATTTTGCTTCTGTGCAGTGACAGACACGCCCTGCCAACCCCTCCTGTATCTGCTCTGCCAGTGACACCTGGAACCAGGTAGAACAGAGTTTGGTCACTGTGCATAAAGCTAAAAAGCAAATTTCAGAGCAAACAGCAAAACCATTAACATTTCCTAAATTTATCATTCAATGAAATCTTAAAAATATTTAGATAATTCAGAAATGTTTTTGCTTTCTACCTTTTAGAACAGATAGAAAGCTTTCTTTTCATAAAATCATCTCAGAAATGGTTTCATCTCACAAAGCCAGTAATTTTTGCTTCACTAAGATACTTTTGCAGATTGTTACCAAAGTGTAAGAGATTTACTGCCTTTGAAAAATCACACTTTGAGACTCAATCAACTTCCTCAGCAGCAATAACAACAGACCGTGCATCTCACCTTCTGCCCCGCACCAGAGGAACGCTACACTACAAACCAAGGAGCAAAGCAAAGCGATCTGGCTTTGAGGAGCCATTTCTCACACCCAGTTGGGCTCCCGCTGACTCGCTGGTTTCCTGCAGCACAGCAGGTACAAAGGTCCTGGCCCAGGGCCCTCGGGGCAGGGAGCGCAGCCGAACTGCCGTGACCGCGAACACGCCTCGAAGGCCGATCCGGCCCCTGGTGCTGCAGCCCAGCCTTACCTGAGCCCGGGAATGGCCCCACGCCGCCCGGGAACAACCAGGGAACTCACCGGAGTTCAGGGGCTGCCAGGGCTACAGGCAAAGAAAACAGGGAAGGGCTGAGCAGGTTCCAGAGCTGTCAACAATTAAAAGTCTTTATAAAACCCCTTAAACCAACAAAGACTCCACCAAAAAAACCCAAACAAAAACCCCACCCCCTCCCCCCGAAAAAACCACCGCACAAAACAAACAACAAAAAAAACAAACAACAATAAAACCCATCAACCCCCCCCATAACAAACACCAAAACCCAACTAAGCCCCCCAAACCCCCAACAAAAATGCACACAAAATCCCCCTAAAAAACCCCAAACCACACACACACACACAGACAAACAACTCAACAAACCCACCAAAACCCTAAGCGATGGATTACAAATAATTAGAAAGTAATGATTAAAAAAACCAGTTAATTCTCGCTTTAACCCCATTATAAAGGGGTGTATGTGTCTAGGAGGAAACTTCGTCCATATGGAATTCTGGGAGTGGGACTGGCAATTTGAGTGCAGGGCTGAAAAACACCAACAACAGCCCTTATCCCCAGGAAAGAAAGCCTTGACCTTTGTCTTTCTGGTGCAGTTGGTGGGCCAGCCTGGGCACTCCACAGGCAGCAAGAGCTTTATGTCCTGGCACCTTTTGTCTGGGAGGAATCTTGGTCCATCTGGAATTTTGGCAGTGGGACTGGCAGTTGCAGTGCAGGGCTGAAAAAAGCAAACAACAGCCCTTCTCCCCAGGAAAGAAAGCCTGGAAGCTTTGGGTTTCAGGCGCAGTTGGTGGCCCAGACTCAGCCCTCCATGGGCAGCAAGATCTTGCTGTCCTGGCAGCTTTGGTGTGGGAGGAATCTCTGTCCATCTGGAATTTTGGGAGTGGGACTGGCAGTTGCAGTTACAGGGCTGAAAAAAGAGAACAGCAGCCCTTATCTCCAGGAAAGAAAGACTGGAAGCTTTGGGTTTCAGGTGCAGTTGGTGGGCCAGGCTGGGCACTGCATGGGCAGCAAGAGCTTTCTGTCCTGGCACCTTTGATCTGGGAGGAATTTCAATCTAAATGGAATTTTGGGAGTGGGACTGCCAGTTGCAGCACAGGGCTGAAAAAAAGAGAACAACAGCCCTTATCCCCAGGAAAGAAAGCTTGGAAGCTTTGGCTTTCTGGTGCAGTTGGTGGGCCAGCCTTGGCACTCCAAAAACCAACCAAAAAAACCCAACAACCCCCCCCCCATAACAAAACCCAAAACCCAACAAACACCTCCCCCAAAATCCCCAAGAGAAACGCACACAAAATCCCCCTAAAAAACCAAAAACCACCACCACCCACACACACAAACAAGTCAAAAAAATCCACCAAAAATTTAAACGATCAGGATTATAGATTACAAATAACTAGAAAGTAATGATAAAAAGAATTGAAACAGTTAATTCTTGCTTTAATCCCATTATAAAGGCGTGTATTAAGGCGAAGTACGTAATCGCTTCATTCTATCCCTCCAGTTCAAGTTTGCCCGTTTTTTTAGATACAGTCTGACTCTTGAAAGTAACGAAGAAATGAGATAAATAACTTTAACCGGCGCATCCCCGGCAACAGCGGGCGCAGCCCGGGAGGCACCTGGGGAGCCGGGACAGGGGGGACAGCCGGGACAGCCGACACCTCCCCCGCCGGCCGGGGAGCCGGGACAGCCCCGCTGCCTGCCCGGTGAGGCACCGCCAGCACAGGGGAGCGGGACCAGGACCGCTCCCCGCCCTCAGGAGGCTCCACCACCCGGGATAACCGGGACAGCCCCGCTCCCCGCCCTCAGGAGGCTCCA
>NW_016692241.1:0-3004 GCF_001604755.1 Lepidothrix coronata | reverse complement strand
TGTGCCCCAGAGGATCATCCAAACCCTCCTGGAGCTCTGGCAGCCTTGGTGCTGTGCCCACTGCCCTGGGGAGCCTGGTCAGTGCCCAACCCCACTCTGGGGGAAGAACCTTTTCCTGAGATCCCTGATCATCTGATGAACAATAAAAATATTCTTGGTAAAAGTACAGTGGGCAGCACCAGCTCTGACTCTGCTCAGCTCTGCAGTAGAGAAAGGGCAGTTGGTACACTGGCATGGGGCTGGGCTGAACAGGCACACGACCCTGTGTCCATCCCACTCCCTGGACCACCTGGGGGATGCCACGTTGGTCCTCAGTGTGCCCAAAAGACACCAGGGGGTGAACTGTGTCTGATGGAGACCTCAAAGGCTGCGGGTGTGTAGGTGCTGCATAAAGAGCAGTCAGAGAACCTGGCAGGCAGGAGCTGATATGGTGATGTTAAATCCTGCCAAGGAGACCCTGCTAAGGCAGAAGTGCCTTTCCAGAGCAGGGTGAGTGTGGTACCTGCACATGCTCAGGGCATGTGGGACTGGAAACCCAGTACAGACTCTTATGAAGTCCAGCCCAACCACCCCTGGAAAGCAAACCCATGGACACCGTGGAGGAGCCAGGGCTGCTCACTGCCTCTGTGGGACAGATGGCACAGCCACGGGTGGGCAGACACCACACATTGCCATGACTGTGCAGTGGCACTCCAGACACACCCCCTATGGGCCAGGCCTTTCTGCTTGGCTTAGTAACACCAAGCAAAAGTCATGAAGTGCAGCTTGCCCAGCTCCAGGTCCTCAGGTCAGCTGGGATCCCTCATGGACTCCTTCTGGTGCCCTGATCCTCATCCACAGTTCAACGTGCTTTGGCTTTGTGGGCTTGGTGGTATCACCCAAAGGTTGGACTTGATGATCTGGGAGGTCTTTTACAATCTTAATGATTCT
The DNA here is from genome assembly GCF_001604755.1 of Lepidothrix coronata. Lineage (NCBI taxonomy): Eukaryota > Metazoa > Chordata > Aves > Passeriformes > Pipridae > Lepidothrix > Lepidothrix coronata. Next base: position 2,074 of record NW_016692241.1, on the reverse strand, counting down.
GTGATTCTGTGCCCTCTCCACCTGTGAACTGAAACCGCAGCAGAATGACCCATTTCCACACTTGCTGCTGCCAAACTTGTCTCATCCCTGTAGGGTGTGTTTCACTGAGCTCTTTGAGAAGTGTCACATCCCCTTCCTCTCTTTTTGCCATGTCCCCTCCCTCCCTTTCCCATGTTCCCTCCCTCTCTTTGCCACATAACCAGGCTGCTGAGTACAGCATATGATGGAAAAGAGAGGAGACATTCACCGGGCAAGAAGAGACATTGCCTGAGAATTCCCCACCTCTGCAAAGGCTCCAGGGTGGAAGGAGGGAGCAGAAGGCTCCATTTCATGGTGTGGAACCAACATTGGCTCCACTGGGCTGCTGCTAAAGGGACACACAGGACAACAGGAGCTGCCTTTTCGTCTTGGTGGGGGCAAACCCAGATTTCCCTGAACAGCTCAAGGATATTTTCATGGTCACAAAACCATAAGGCTTTGGCAGTGGGGCTTCCACACCCCGTGACCCTGCTCTGAAGGGATGAACTTTCAATTTTCTGTGTGTTTTACTGTGCTGGGCAGTTCCCACCCTGTGTGAAGGGGCACAAGCCAAAACATTTTCTGTGCTGTGAGCTGGGAAATACAGAGAGAAGCGTGAAATGGGAAAGGTTTTGATAGGAAAGTTCTGACAGTCTAAATAAAACTGGGTTTCAGGTTTCATGCCTTATCACCTGGACTTGTGTCTGGCAATAACAGGAGGCACTGCCAAGCAGCCAGTGCTCCACAGATCCACCCAGGTGGGCCTGTTGGATCTCCTGTTCGTGTTTCATCAGGGGAGGCTCCGGGCATCAAATCAATCCTTTGCCCATCAGATAAGAGCATAAAGTACTCAGCTAATGCAAATGTGTAGTAAATCAATAACATGCCACTACTAATACACTTTAATTAAAGCACAACAGACTGCAGCTCCTCTGCACTTACAAGGAAAGAGAACTGGCTGATGTGGCATCAGGAAAAGGGAGCTCATGGATTTGAGGATAAAAGAAAACCTGTCCTAGAGGTGGACTGGGGAGTGGGAGGGATCTGAGCAAGGAATGGTGGAGCTCAAAGGGAGAAGGTGGGGGCTGGAGAACAGCATGAGCTGCACTGCCATTGCTCTAGTGGAGAATAGAAATAACTCATGGGCTGATGGGGCAGGAGAAGGACATCGGGGAAAGAAGTGTCTGTGAAAGGAAGGTGGAATGGATGGTGGCTCACAGCTGCTGGAGCTGAGCCCCAGAAGCAAGAACCTCAGGGATGAGCTGCTCGTCCTCCTGCTTTAATCCAGTCCTCCTGGAGACATCATAGCATAGAACACTGTGCTCAGATATGTTAATTGAAATTTAATTGAAACTGGTTGACTGGGAGCTCTCAGAGGGCTTAAGGACTGGAGAAATGACAGTCCACCAAGGAGAGCACTGCACTGCAAGGCACCAATCTGGGCTCACCAGAGCTTGGTCTTGATCTTAAAATAGTTATTTGAAAGCAAGCAGGGAAAGAAAGTTTTTGGATTGTGCCTCATTTGGAAGAGAAACAAGCATGAATGGACAGAGAAGTGATTTGAAGAGAAGTTTAGAGAAAGGAGTTGTCCTGATTTTTTCTCGGTGCTTTGGAGGAAGTGATGGGAGAGCAACGTGTTCCCTGGGTGAGAAACCAGAGTCAGAGCTTTGGGAAGGTCTGAAAGCACAGAGAGAGCTGATGGGAAGGTGGAAATGGGCTTGCAGGGTGATATGGTTGCAGGAAAGGCTGGAACAATTTGGGATTGCATCCCAAAGAGCCAGAAGAGAGCTGTGACCGTCCATTAAGGGAGTCAGTGCCACCAGAAATATTCCCCTACTTCACAGAATCACAGAATGTGCTGAGTTTTGGAAGGGACCCATAAGGATCATTGAGTCCAACTCCTGGTCCTGCACTCCTAGTCCTGAGACAGCCTCTGCACCAGGGAATCTCTTCTTTACTCCTTCCTCTATTTGCCCAGGGAACAAAGTGATCCCTTCCCCAAGGCTGAGATATTCTCACCTGGTTGCAGTGACACCCACCCATCCCCAAGGGTCAC
>NW_016692240.1:0-3006 GCF_001604755.1 Lepidothrix coronata | reverse complement strand
TTTTTTTTTTTTTTTTTTTTTTTTGAGTGCTTGATTTTGCAAGTTCAGTTTAGAGGTCAGCCATATGAAGAGCTAAATCAGCATAACTGAGAGAAATCTCCAAGGGGAAACTAGAATGAATGGCTAAATGTAGAAAAGACGAATCATGTTTAGGCTGCTAAAAATGTCATGATTAATGTTAAACCACAATCTGCAGGTCATAATCACAGGATCAGCCCCTTACTTGCTTCCTGTTCCCAGTGGGTTCCTGATCAGAAGTTTAATTTAAAATAGAGAAAGTAGTCAGAAGGTCATATTTTGATGGATGAAAGACAGCAGAAAAATGATGGAGCTGAACCACAATATCTATGTAACTGCACAGATATCATGAAAGGTGTGTTTCCCAAACTATCTGCATGCACTGCTTTTCCTCTTTTGTCCAGCTTCAGTTACTCCTTACCCCCTTTTCCACTTCTCTTGCTCCCTCCCTTGAATGACAGCTGATCTTAAACTAACTTCCTTATATCATAAGCAATATCAAGATGTTATTAATTCCTAGCACTAAATAAAGCATGTGCCAATGACGTTGTCTTATCTGTATGGCTTTTCACAAGCAAACCTCAAGATTAGGAAAGCTATGACTGCTGGGGTTGCAGTACAGTTCAGTCACACTTCATTCTCATTTGTGACTAGAACCATTGAATTCAAGCAAACTCAGCACAGTTAAGTACTGGAAAAAAGGACTTGATTATTTTAATCAATAGAATGAACTTCTTTTTCCTTAAATCTAGCAGAAACAAACTGATCGCAAAACAGGCAAAACCAAGATGAAAACCAAAACCAAAATCAACCAACCAACCAAACAACAAGCCAAGAAAAAAAAAAAAAACATAAGTAATGTACAACAGTGTTTGAAATGAAATATTGGGCAAACCTTGCCTTATTTATTTTCCTGAAGACAGAGAGAGATTTGAGTTTGAGCCCAAGTCTATCTCTGACATAAGGGTCATCATAACCGGACCCTCCGCTTAGGGTTGCGGTAGGTGGGTGACCTCCCTCATCCTCTTAAAAATTCAGCTGTGAGAGAAATAACACAAGTCATCAGGAAAGGATGAGTGCCAAGAAGAAAACCTCACTCAGAGTGTAATTAGGGTATCCTACGGTAAGGGTAGACCTGGACTTTGACGCTGGAGCTTTTATCCAGTTTGTTGTACTAGAAATAAGAGTAATATTGAAGAACCCAACACCTGAAACCCTTCTTTCCTCCCAATTCTATTTTTTAGTGTAAACATTGGCTTTCTTTTCTCCACTATTCATCTACAGTATTACTTGATATATTCTTAAACACCTGAAGCCATAACAACTGTCCAGGTGTTTAGACTATGTAATTTTAACCCAAACACAACAAACGCATATACCAGAGGGTACATGTAACTTCATATCGGACATAATCTTCCATGTATGATCAGTGAAGTGCTCTTTTCTTCTTACCATTTGGCTTTGTGTTGTTGGCAGTCTCGGCAGCGAAAGGTTATGATCATTATTTATGTGGCTGATATTTCACATTTGTTCTCAAGCTTGGGAAAAGTGGACTGTACATTTGAAAAGCAAGAGCTAGCTGTGGTCACTGATTTATTATTTCTCTCCCTTGAAGTTTTTGTTAAAATTAGATAGGTATTATGGTTTGCTTATCTTACAGCATTACTGCCTTCTTTAAGACTGATTATGCATACAATAAGATTAAAAAAATGTATAGCTTTTTGAAATATTAAGCTTGTAGACATTTTTGCTGAATTCACAAAAAGGAATCTGTACTTACATTGTATTTTTCTATGTCAATGTTGCATTGTGTAGTAAGAAAAGAAAATAATCAATTTTGAATCCAGTTATATATGCTATAGTTTTATTTCCAGTAGGATTTATACTGAAAATACTAAAAAAATTTCCTTTAGTGAAGAATTGTTCATTTAACATCCCCATATAAGCTTATAACTTTGACAATCAAGGTCCACTTCTGCTTAGGATTGTCATATTTTTCTGATTAAATTCAAAGTTGGAATTTTACCCTTAAAGCAATAGATTTTTCCATTGACTTAATTACTTTTATGTGTCCTACAATATTAATCAGTGCAAGAACATTCTACTAAAAGAAGTTTTTTATTTATAACAACTATCCATAAATGTTGAAGATTTGTCCTTCAGTACAAGTTTGCATCACCGTTGCTTCTTCAAACTACTCTTCATGGTACATTTGAAGAGAAATGTTACTTTCACTGTTGCAGAGTAGCAACAAGGATTCCTTCCTTCTAGTTGCTGATATAGGGCTGTTGAAAAAAGTGCAGAAGTAAACTGTAGTAACTGTGACTGCTTGCTAATGAAAGTGGATTCATACTTAACCTGTGCAACCAAAGAATACTAATATATTGTCTCTAACATATGAATACTTATAATAGTTCATAATATGAAATAATCTGAACTTCCTTAAATATTGAACAGATATACAGTATATGTATTTTCTTAGTTAAGCAGGTTTTCTGAAGTCTGACTGTGTATCAGTATATAAAAGACTGGCTAAAATATTTTTTTCTTTATTTTGCTGTCTTACTTGATTGGATTCTTCTTAAGGCAGGACCACCTTTATGCAAAGTTCAAGGTAAAATCTTTAGTTTGTAGAGGGAACTTAGAATTATACTTTATTCCATTAATAATTTTTTCATACCTGTATCTAGAAGAAATCTTTGAACCTTCCCTTCTAAGTCTAATCAACTGCTAATTACTCTGAGCCTACAAAAAGCACCAAAAAAAGTGTTTGTCATTTTCAGGCAGCAGCACAATATACAGCAGTTATTGTTTTTGGTAGAGTGAACACTTTTAAAAGTTGATTCATGCAGTGTTTAGCATATCTTTTTAGACTGCTTTTTGAATATCAATTAGATTGAATCAGAAAATGTGATAGCAATATCTAACTACAAGAAAGGATTTATGTGGACGTATATATATCTTATGTCAACATGTTGACATTAGGTA
>NW_016692239.1:0-3006 GCF_001604755.1 Lepidothrix coronata | reverse complement strand
GCACAACGTGCACACATCATTGGAAGAGCACAAAAGTAAGGCACATCAGACCTACAGATTTTGGCCTTGTCAGTGTCAACAAGTCTGGTTTTTCACCTCAGGCTAGTATTGTGTATTGTCTTTCTTTCTAATGGTGGGAGCTGCCAGCAAAGGAGACATTCACTGCTCGTTCTTCTCCCTTGCAGCTCTGGGAGCAGAAGTGGGCGGCAGGAGAAATGAGGTTCACAACTTCTTTTAACCAGACTGTTGTCCAGCCATGCACAAGGCCCTGAACAATTCCCTTGGGCACAAGTAAATTATTTACGTTATGCAGGTGTTCTTCTAGATGCGGGGGAAAACTCTTTTTACTCTATTTCTCCTTGCAATAAAATAGGAGAAATATCCCAACTTTGCAAACCCTGAATCCAGGCCCCTTCCTGCAGCAGCAGTTCCGGGAAGTGCCCACACGGTGGCGATGCCCCCTTAGGAATGGAACGCAGCTGGTGGCCAGGGGAGCGACCCTGCGAAGTCCTCGGGAGACAGCGCAGAGACAGCACGGGACAGGCGGACCCCGCCGCACCGAACAGTCCTGCCAGGGCATGGGGCGGACAGCAGGCTCGAGCTGTGCCTCTGCCGACGATCTGCCGTGTGGCGTTTGCTTAATGAGCTCTCGTCTGTATTAGCTGTCAGCTCTGGGGAGGGTTCTGCAGGGTGACCTCTGCTTGTGTTGCAGGGTCTCTCTCAGGACCACAGCATGGCAGACTCTGACCAATTAAATTTTCACTGTATTTAGGGATGGATATTCCATCACCTCTATGGGCTGATATAAGAGTGTTTACCCACCCTCACAGTGATTCCCCCCCCCTTTTATTATACTGTAATTCCATCTTACAACTTGCAACCCCCGTCTCTTGTGTTTTGCTATGCAAAAGCTCTGGGAAGAGGTTGGCTCTGTCTTCTCTGTATCATCCTCAGCCACAGTCAAGCACTGTTGCACTGCTGAGTCCCAGTGAGCTCCTCATGCAGAGATCAGGGCCTGGCCCATCAATTCTAGAGCTTCACTGATGTAAAATTCCTGTCAGTGGCCAGGGTCAGGATGTCAGTCTCTTCTCTTCACAGAGCTCCCATCTGAAGGACTGCATTTCTCATTCAGCTTCTCTTCATAAATAAATCACTTCTTAGACACAGGACTTCAAAATGATTATTCGCAACATGCTCTTGCCCTTGTACTCCAGCATTGTGGGTGGCTTCAGCTAGTTTTTTGATGTATGCAGAAAAGAGGCTCATGGGGCTGCACACAGCAAACACTAACCACCCTCTCAGACAGCAAGAGAGGTCATCATCGTCGGCCAGTCTTTGTTCCTAGTTGTGGAGGTGTTTCCAGTTCAAAAAGTTCAGTGTTGGGGGGGGTTGATCTGTAACAGTGAATTGGGTTTGGCAGCCTGGTAATTGCTCAGAAGTCAGCAGTGGCTGGAAGAGATGACACATAATGCAACAAGGCAACCACATGCTTCTGGGAAATCAAAGCATTCTTCCAGTTATGGTGATGTCTTGATGGAGGCAGAAAAACACCCAACTACTATCCCCACACACATCCCAGAGGATAAAAATGTGGGATACAGCCACCCACATGGAGCGCAGTGGTTTTCATATGGCTGTGCTGACTGGCTCCCACATCACTGCTTCCACAGGTCATCGTGGGCCTGTGTGCAGTAGGGGTGACTGTGTTAACCAGCTTCATGGAATCACAGAATAAATTAGGTTGGAAAAGACCCCTGAGATCATCAAGTCCAATCTGTGAGTCAACACCACCATGGCACTTAGTGCCATTTCCAGTCTTTCTTTGAACACTTCCAGGGATGGTGACTCCACCACCTCCCTTAGCAGTCCAGTCCATTCCGAAGTCTAATCACCTTTTCTGTGAAGAAATTCCTCCTAATGTCCAACCTAAATCTCCCCTGGCACAGCTTGAGGCTATGTCCTCTTGTCCTATGGCTGGTTGCCTTGGAGAAGAGGTTGAGCCCCACCTGGCTACAGCCTTCTGTCAGGTAGTTATAGAGAGTGATGAGGTCTCCCCTGAGCCTCCTTTTCTCCAGACTAAACAACCCCACCTCCCTCAGCTGCTCCTCATAAGACTTGTGCTCCAGACTCTTCACCAGCTTTGTTGCCCTTCTCTGGACACACTACAGCACTTCAACATCTTTCTTGAATTGAGGAGCCCAGGACTGGACACAAGATTCAAGGTGTGGCCTCACCAGTGCCAGTACAGGGGAAGAATCACTTCCCTGGTCCTGCTGACCACACTATTTCCGATACAGGCCAGGATGCCATTGGCCTTCTTGGCCACCTGGGCCCACTGTTGGCTCATGTTCAGCCAGCTGTCGACCAGCACCCCCGGGTCCTTTTCCGCTGGAAAGCTTTCCAACCACTCTGCCCTCAGCCTGTAGCACTGCAGGGGGTTGTTGGGAGCCAAAGTGTAGGACCTGGCACTTGGTCTTGTTGAACCTCAAAGCTCTTTGTGTCCCTGCTGTCACCTGAATTATCAGTCCAGGACATGTTCACATTCACAAACGTCTTTCTGATCCAGCCAGCACCAGGTGTTTGTGTGGGGTTTATCACCTTCCAGAGGTAAAAGCTCTCTTGTTTTGGCAAGTGGCAAGTGCAAGACAGTGTGTTTTCCTTGAGATGGACACACTTCGGATGCCCCTCCTGGTGCTGGCACCTAAAGTGACATCGTGGTGATGCCACAATCCACTGATAACTAATAACACCTTCCCATAAGTGCTGTGCCACAAAACCTGCTCAACTCCGCAGTTCCCATCCCCTTCTGCTACTGCTGCCGCAGCCGGGGCAGCTCCTGCTCGGCTCCTCACTGAACCCGAGGGCAACGCTGAAGGTAGGGAGGGAGAAAGGAATGGAAGGGAGAAAGAGGGGAAGGAAGGAAGGGAGGGAGGGGGAGAGAGAGAGGGAGGAAGGGGGAGGAGAGGAGGAGGGAAGAAAGAAAGAAAAGAAAAAAGGGAGGGAGGG
>NW_016692238.1:0-3007 GCF_001604755.1 Lepidothrix coronata | reverse complement strand
TTCTATAGAGTACAAGACAAGGTGTGAAGGTATAATTAACCTCCTGTTGGACTGAGCAGTACAGAGGAGAAAAGATTCACAAGCCCTTCTTAAGGTCAGTGGATGCCAAAAAGCTCATCTGTTTATCTGACCTCACCTAAAACCAAACCAGCTCCACCTAAAAACCATAGTTTGCTCATGTCCTTCAGTGATATGGTTTGAACATCATCTGCTACAAAGGCTGGTTTTAAAAATCCTTCCGAGCAGCCTCGGCTGACCCAGTTTGTTCTGCACCAATCACACAGGGAGCAGTGGAGAGGTCAGATGGAGGGAAATCACAATATTCCCCCTCAATAAAACCACCCAGATTAAACCCAGTTGTTCTCACAGCCCAGACTGGCAACATGTCAATTAACGGGGGGCACCAGTAATTAACAGCCCGGCAGTTTCTCTCTCTCTCTTCCCAAGGATCCCAACACTTCAGGCATTTCCACACTTGTTGGGAAGCAACAGAGCAGCTGGTTAGCACAGGAAAAGAGTTTTGTGGAAGAAGTGGGGAAAAAAAAAAAAAATCAGACAATATTATAACAACTCTACAAGCACCTGAAATAGAAAACTGGAATAACGAGGATCGAGAAACCTCAACACAGTTGATATCACAGTCAGTGAAACCAGTGGCTTTTTGTCACAGATTTAACATTTGATAACTGCCTCCCGCTGCAAACAGCAAATATTTTCCAGCAGCTCAGTAGCTGCCTGTGGGTGGCACAGTAATATAACATTACCAGGGAGGAACTGGGAAGGGAAGGGAGCTGAATCCTCCGGGGCTGCGCCATAGGGAAGGCGAGTGGGATTTTCCAACACTTGTGCAAAGTAACCCTCAAAAATACTCATGGACACTACACAGAGTGTTGGAGTGGGAGTCCAGAGCCCCCATCACTCACAGATCTGCTTCTGACCAGCACAGAATCATTCAGGTTGGAAAAGACATCCAAGATCCAGGTCCACCCTGTGCCCGATGCCCACCTTGTCCCCCAGCCCAGAGCACTCAGTGCCACGTCCAGTCCTGCCTTGGACACCTCCAGGGATGGTGGATGTGGGATCCTGGACAAGGCCCTTTCTCTGTGCCCCTTCAAGAGGGGATTAACCTCTTTTGCAAGTCAATTCAAAACCAAATTAAAACTTGCAACACTCTTATTTCCTAGAAACTTTCACCACAGTAGCACCTGGGCACTTCACTCATTTCACAAGCCAAACACAGCAAGTTTTTCCATAATTCTACTTGAAACAAGACCACACAAAGTCTGAAAAAGCCACTCCAGCCTCTCCCAGGTGTTTCAGAGCCATATTTACTCAACTCAGAACAATAAGCCAGCAGCCCATAGGAAAAGCATGAACACGGCACAGCTTCTGTGCCAGCCCCCAGTGACAAGTGCTATTTCTATTCAGTTATCAGTATGGAAAACACCTCTAATTCGCCTCCAGACCTTTTGGCAGCTGATCAACCACCCTGGAGGTGTGGATGCATGGAGGGGAAAAAAAACCTGCAGCATGAACAGAGCAAACCAGCTTCTCTCCTTGCTGTCCTTGAAGCAGCTGCCTCAACCAAAAGTATCTCCCTGATAAAAGCAGAGGGTAAAATTAAAGCAGAATGGCCCACTGGTGCAGAAGACAGATGCTCTTGTTCTTATCATCATGGAGCATCCAAAGGGCAAGGCATGGTTATTCCTCCATCAGCTACTTGATATAATAAAATATATTAAAGAAGTTCCAGACCAACACACACCACAATCTGTCAACACATACGAACCCTCAAAACATGTTAAAATAAATTCCTACACTGCAGAAGGCAATTCCCACATTTTGCTGCTACCCAGAAAAGTCTGGGCACACCAGAAAGAGAAAAGGAAGGGAACTGATGTCTTTGCAAAGCAGTTTCCACAGAAGATCCCAGTTATCCAGGACCCAACTGATGTTTGCACAGTGGGACTAAAGAAAAGGAACCAGCTCGACCAGCACCTGCTTCAGCAAAGCAAAAAATAATGGATATTTGAAGTGAAGAGCTCAGCTGCCCAAAAATCTGAGCTGTATTTTCTATTTCCCCCCTCTTTCCAAAAAGCACGAGATGACAAACTGAATTCTTGTCTATGTAAATCCATATTAGGACGAACTTCGGTGCTGCTGGAGCCACTGGGGCATCCCCAGTTAGCTACAAAAACATCAGCTGAGCCTCTGCAAACCTGACCACAAGGTCTGTATAAATTAATTAGTGCAGTAATTGGAAGCACAGAGGAGGTGGGGAAATGCCTCAAGCCCAATTCACCTTTCAGAGAGGGTTATTTTAGTGCAAACATCCAGGAGTGTGGTCCCCGTTCCTCAGACCTGTGATTGTTAAGAACAGGAAGTCTTGAGGTGCCTTTTTTCCCCCCCACAAAGGTTATAAAACAACACACAACATGTGTGGAACATGGAGCATTTAAGATTCAAATTTTCCCACCCCCCCAATTAAAAAAAAAATAAAAAAAAAAATCAGCCTGATTGCCTTAAACCACCCAAAATGCAGATCACCAATAAAAGGGTTTTTCACCCAGATTTCTTCTAGCTTGTGTTGCCACAACAACATGAATCCCAGTTGGGTTTTTTTTAAGGGAAAAAAACCAGGGCTGCTCCTTTCCAAAAGCAACTGAGGTCAGCTCGCAGCCCCAGTGAAATCCCAACCCCAGCAGCACCACGCTGGTTTCAGCTCTGGAATTGGCACATTTCCCTCGTGTCTTTCTGCACAACTGATCTCAGGACAATAGGGCTTGTCAGAAATTAAAATTCCTCTGTGATCTGCACATACCTGTTCGTGCAGCAGTTCCTCCTTGTACCACACCTCCCAGGGAATTTCGATTTACTCAAAAAAACCAAAACAAAAAAAAAAACCCACAAAACCCTCCAACCAACTCTGTCTGTACAGAACCACAGATACAGATAGAAAGGAGAGGATTAGTGACTCAGGGGGAAGGAACTGCAGCAGCCTGGAAGT
>NW_016692237.1:0-3013 GCF_001604755.1 Lepidothrix coronata | reverse complement strand
CCCGGCCGGAGGGCGACACTGCAGCGGGGGCCGCGCCGAGCGGGGACACCCGGCCCTACAGGGGACACCCGGCCTTACAGGGGACACCCAGCCCTACAGGGGACACCCGGCCTTACAGGGGACACCCGGCCTTACAGGGGACACCCGGCCCTACAGGGGACACCCGGCCTTAGAGGGGACACCCGGCCCTACAGGGGACACCCAGCCCTACAGGGGACACCCGGCCTTACAGGGGACACCCAGCCCTACAGGGGACACCCGGCCTTAGAGGGGACACCCGGCCTTACAGGGGACACCCAGCCCTACAGGGGACACCCGGCCTTGCGGGGGACACCCGGCCTTAGAGGGGACACCCGGCCTTACAGGGGACACCCGGCCTTTCGGGGGACACCCGGCCCTACAGGGGACACCCGGCCCTACAGGGGACACCCGGCCTTACAGGGGACACCCGGCCCTACAGGGGACACCCGGCCTTGCGGGGGACACCCGGCCTTAGAGGGGACACCCAGCCCTACAGGGGACACCCGGCCTTACAGGGGACACCCAGCCCTACAGGGGACACCCGGCCTTACAGGGGATACCCGGCCTTACAGGGGATACCCGGCCCTGCAGGGGACACCCGGCCCTACAGGGGACACCCGGCCCTGCGGGGGACACCCGGCCCTACAGGGGACACCCGGCCTTGCGGGGGACACCCGGCCCTACAGGGGACAGCCGGCCCTGCGGGGGACACCCGGCCCTACAGGGGACACCCGGCCTTGCAGGGGACACCCGGCCCTAGAGGGGACACCCGGCCCTAGAGGGGACACCTGGCCTTAGAGGGGGACACTCGGCCCTCTATCCCACTTTGTAACCCAGCTCACTCTATCCCATATCCCACCTTGTATCCTATCCCATATCCTACCCTGAATCACACCCCATCCTGTATCCCACCCTGAGTTTCATCCCACTCCTTACCTTCTCACGATGATGCCCCACCTTCCCCCAGTGCTTCCCACCCCCTCCCAGGTCCCGGCTGATTCACCAGCAATGCCTGGGACCACCTGGAACATCCCCATCCCTGCAGATGTGGGGAATTTTGGGCTGCCTGGGGTGTCTGGGGTGATGTGGGAAGTGCCAGATCCCCACTGGGGACATTCCCCAGTGCTGTGACACAGGAAACGAGCCGGTGCTATTAATTAATTCTCATTTCCTTCAGTGATGCTGAGCATTTGCCTTCCGTGCAGGCCAGGAAGGGATGAAGCTCCCAAACCACCCCAAAGCCACCCCAAAACTGCCCAGTGTGGGCAGGGCAAGGGTTTAGCCGCCCAAAACACCCTGAAACCACCCCGGTTGGGACACCTGGTTCCCCCAGAGCCCCCCATCCCACGGCTCAGCTTCCCCTGCACCGCCTGGGCAGTGCTTCCCCTTGGGACCACTCCTGGATTTGGCTGCTGGTTCCCAAAGGCACCCTGCTGCCGCTCCACAGGAGGTTTGGCCTCAGAGCGGGGATTTGGGGGGAAAGCTGCTGAGGAGACAGGGATGGGGAGCCAGAGCTGGGGTCTAAGGGGAGATTTTGGGCTCAGCTGAGGCTGAAGAGTCCAGGTGGGAATGTCCCCGCTCTGCTCCCTGAGGGAGGACTGGCCTGGGGACCAAATTGCTGCCAGCAGCACTGCTCACCAGCACCAGCCCAAAATCACTCCATCCTTTACCTTTCTCCCCATGGGTCAAGGTGGCAGCAGGCCATGGGGACAGGTCCAACTGGGGGAGACACAGTGCCCAGCTGTGAATGGGGTAAAAGGGCACGAGCATCCTCTTTCCACAAGGATTTAACAGCCTTTGGGGTTGTTTCCTACCGTCTGCTGTGCAAAACCTGTGTCCCACGTCCGTTATTCATGTAGGGACTACATAAACAAGTGGCCACGTGTTGAATCCATGTCTCTATTAAACTTCAGCCGAGCAGTGGGGCTGGGTTTGGGAGCTGCGATGCAGCCTCTGAAGCATCTCCAGGGCTGCTGCTGCCTCCCCCTGCTCCTGCCTTTGTGCCTGCCATGTCCCCCCGAGGTGACAGCAGATGCCACCTCCTAGGAGCACCTCCTGCATGGTCAGGGCTATTCCTGGTTTAATGCTGGAGGGGGAAAACAGCCCGTGACAGGAAAATCCAGCATCCCCAGGGTGAGCCTGTGCCCTTTGCAGCACCATTATCTTCCCAACACCCGCAGAGTCCGCAGCGCTGAATAATGCATCAGGTCCTGAGAAACAAAGAAGATGAGGAATGCAAAAGCAGCACAGGGAGATCCTGGCATTGGGGGTGGGGGGGGGCGGCATCAGCCCCATTGGGGCTGCCTCGGCTTGGCCAGGAGCCAGGGCTTTGTAGCAGGACCACATCAGGTTTTGGGCAGCAGCCTGGGAGAGCAGCAGTGGGAGTATAGCCCAGCCCAGGGTGAAGGATCCCAGCCAGAGAGCTGGCACAAGCAGCAAACACAACCAGAACCACACCTGGAACGGGATGGAGAAAGGCAACAGCCATCTGGGTGGGAAAAATGGAGGAAAGCAAGACGAAAAAGCTGCCAGGCAGACAGAGAGCTGAGGGGTGAAGCTGGGAGAGCGTCATGAAGGGACGATCTGGTGGAGAACAAAAGGGGAGAGATGGAAGGAGTGGGAGAAGGGTCGGTAATTGCAAGCAAACAGACAGAGCCAGCCACGGCTGGGGGGAGAGGGGGAAAAATCATCACTTGAAAGAAACCTAGGATTTGGGAAGGAGAAAAAAATAAAGGCGATAAATAATTAAAGGAGATCAAACGAGGCAGGCAGCAGAACAGGCCTAATTGCAAGGATTCGCGCTGAGGTTCGACATCCCCACCAGCCGCCTCCTGACGCAGAAGAAAGGGCGGCCAGGAACGGCGGTGCCGGGCGGGAACGTGCTGCTGGCACAGCACAGGCAGGAGCCCCTGATCAAAGCCTGGCGCTGGCTTTGGTGGTGCTCAGCAACCCTGACAAGGCAGTGGGGGGAAAGAAACACCAGAAAATGGGG
>NW_016692236.1:0-3014 GCF_001604755.1 Lepidothrix coronata | reverse complement strand
TCGGCCCCGGCAGATGAACCTCAGGATTAAAGGGTGGGCTCAGTTCAGCGCACGCTGTGTCTCACCTAAAAAATCCACTGCGCAGGCTCGAAGGGTAAAGACCTTTCCCAAATCTTTGCTCGCGAAGACTGGCCATTATATATATATGTGTGTATATATATATATCTACACACACATATATGAGAGTTATATTTTTATATATGGTGGCTAATTACCTATGTAAACAAAAATATTCCAAATAATGAAAAAAAAAAACCAAACCATGCTTGATTAACATATCTACAATAACTCTCCATGAAGCAGAATATAAAGCAATTATATACATGTGCAATGTTGGATTAATTTCTTTACTCCCAGCTCATAGGCAGATTAGTGACAAGCATAGCATAAAGATCTATAAACAAATATGACACATAATTTTACAGAACTAGATGCTTCTTTCTTCACACTTTGTATAAAACTAACAAATACATCTGTTCATTAACAAAAGTTTCAGAGATGTAAGCAGTTAACCTGTTAATGCTCATAGTCTATATATTGTGGCTCTACTAAAAAAGGCATCCTTGCAGCATCTTCAGTATCAGACTCAAGAGGTTTGTTAATAAAATGCCTCAGGCATGGTGACCTTTACTAATGGGAATGGCTATGTGCTGTACTCTCTGAGTCCACTCACACACCTCATGCAAGAAGGAAAACAGTTTTGAAAACAGCTTTCTGAATATAGACATGAAATCACAAACATATTTCACATTAGGGAAAAAAAGGAGTTAGTTATTACCAAAAGACAACAAAAATCTGCTTAGAATCCACTGGTGATATGAAAATAACTCATTTAGATTTAAATCAATATGAATTTTATTACTGACTTTTAAGGCAGAAAATTTTAGATTAATGTTACAAATAAGATTTGAAGTCTTTGACCTAAAATTTGCTCATCCTGGAGCTACTGGAATCATGAGCTTAATCACCTTTCTTTGGACCAAAATAGCAAACAGGTCCTAGCTACCTCCCAATAATCAAACAGAGTACAAACTGATGATTGCAATCAAAACAAAATAAACTCTGAAACTGAAGACTGATTGTAAAAAATTTTCTGTTTAAATCACAAGATTGGTGGTAAGCCACTATCAGTGGTTACTGTCAGGAGTCTGCATTAGAGGAGTTCCAGTTCTGTTACAGCTCTACTCTGCTACAGAGCACCAAATAAATCTGAAATGATCGTGCTTTAAAATGAATTAATTTAAAGTATGGGATATGCCCAATGCAATTTTTTCACTGCAGGCAACTCATAACATGTTCTGCAGACTAGACCATTAAATTTCAAGTAGAAAATCATTACTTTCATTTTTAGCTTGATCAAAATCTACTTGGTGTATCCATTTCTTGAAGCCAAAATGATTTATCTCTGGTCTGTGTTGAATACAAGACTTCTGGCAGCATAACCTCTGTTTACATTAAATATTGTGTGTGATTTGTGTGATTTGGACATGATCCTATTCACACTGAAATTCAAAAGTAAAAACAGTAAAACTTTTGTTTGAAGACAGGAGGTTCACACCCTTCAGTCTTGATCTAACTGCTTGTGGGTAAAATAATCTGGTTTGCTTAAAGTAAAACTAGCAGCATATTCAGCAGAACTGATTAAGTAATAGCCCCTAGGCTTGCCCTTGCATTTTAATTGAAACACCATTCCTGTAAGTTTTTAAAGTCTACCACTTCATGTGGACTGCAACCATGCCTATGGCCTATCACTTTGGCTGGTAAATGAGATATGCCCAGGCAGTCATTCCTGAAGTGCTGTTACAAAGTCAGTGATTCATTTTCCAGAGTAAATTACTGCTAAGCACCCTTTTTTATAAAATATAGACTTTTAATTCTTGCGTCTTTGTGGTTATATGAAGTCTAAGTCACAAAACTTTTCTGCTGACAATAACCACATCAAGACTGTTATATAAGGCAACACCCAAAACTATATTAGTATACATATCTCTTTCAATGTACACAGTTACAATGTATAAGTAAAATTATTTTTAAGTAACTGTATTTGTTTAAAAGTGGAGGACGCTGTTTTCTTATTTCAAGCATGTCCCAAAATACTGATGTTTCCCAGCCAGGGAAAGATTTGAAACTTCATCCCATGTAGCTAATAAAAGGAGAACAGATAGTAAGACCACAACTGTTCCTTTCAAGTTAGAAGTAAAAAAAAAAAAAAAAAAAAAATCACTATCCTGGTCACGAAACCCAGTTTCAAGTTCTTTTCTTAGAGGTCATAAAGGTATTGCACATTGAGCAATGGCAAAAAAAAATTAAAAAATCCCCATCTGTTTAATTTTATTAATGCGACAAGTCCTTAGAGACTCAAGACTTTTCAGTATCTTCAGCTGATACAGATTAGAAGAGCTTCAACTGGGTTCACAGAATAATTCACAACACCTGTAAACACTGAATGTTCAAACAACTGTAACAAAGCAGTTGGCTGTACAGTTCCAGGTGACAAATCTAAAGATTATGTTTGAATAGGTCAGATGCACAGCTGCTGAAAAGTCAAAACCGTTCTTGGTTTACCAAGCAGCAGGATATTGTAGGCCTTATTATGTTCCCCTATACAATGTTTGCTCTCATATCTGTCAGGAAGGAGAGAAGGTGTGTAACTCCCCTGTCAAAACCAAGTGGAATAACTAGGCTCCAAAACACTTCTTTGCTTAACAAGTCAGCTGGTGAAAAAGCTGTTTTGACAGCATTCAACTCTTTGTGTCCTAATCCTGTATTCACTGCATGAGCAAGACGCTGTTGAGGAAAACTATTTCACAGAAGCACTTAAACAGATAACACAAATCCAGCACTAATTTAAGACCTAATGAACCTAAAGTTTAAGATTTCTGTTTTATGAAAAAGGGTATTTTGCAGCCTAACTATTCCAGAAACAGATGCCTCATTTAAATTAACAAGCAGAGTAGATTGCCATTAGGAGTATGAAGAGGACAAATATTTCCTTCTGAGTCATTTTATAGCTA
>NW_016692235.1:0-3014 GCF_001604755.1 Lepidothrix coronata | reverse complement strand
CCGCTGGCAGGCCGGGAGCAGGCAGCAGGCCAGCTGGTTGCCTTGTCTGTGGGCAGCCATGTAAATCTCCGCCCAATTTTTCCCTTTTTTTGCCCCCTTTTTTTTTTTTTCTTTTTTTCCTGGAATCCAGCCATTTGCGAGGTGAATGCTCTCTTCCTGCGCTACTTTTTCTTTGTTTTTATTTTTTTTAAGAGCACGCACTAGAAAAATAAATTTTCAGCAAGTACTAGTACTATATAGGTCTTGTTATTTAATTTTGAAGTTGATTTTCATAATTATTTTTAACCTCTATTACTGCTTTTCTGGATATTTGGCAGTCCGGAAAAAAAGAGTGCTACTTCAAATTATGACAAAGGTCTCACCACCCTGACAACACAGAACAAGAGAACAGATTTGGCATGAGCAGTCACAGGACTTCATTCTGCTGCTTTTTTGCCCTTATTCCATGTGCAGAGAGTCTGGCACATTCCTCAGAAAGATGCCACTTGATAGCTCTTATCAAGGAAAAAGGGGAAAGGAAGGTGTAGGAGAAATCACAGCACCTTCACATTTCTCCACAACTTCCCAGGTCAGAGAAGTGCTTGCAGAAGGAAACCTAAGGTTCTGTTTTATTTGATTTTTCTCCCCCCCAGTTTTTTTCTCTCTGCCATCTCTAGTTTAGAAATTTATCTCAACTTCTACAGTATCTCAATAGACTAAAATAGATCCCAGGTCAGAAATTGTCCCTTTTTCAGGTAAAAGTTACAACGCTGCTGTTGGAAAAAAACAAATGACTCTCAAACAGCCCACCCTGATTTGGAATAACCCTCATAGGAAGGGAAAGCTCTTGTATTTCAACCCCCCAAGCTTTCCAGCCCTCCCATATCACTCTGTTAAATTCCTATTTGTGGAATCACAGAACAATTTGGGTTGGAAGGGACCTGAAAGACCATCTCATTCCAGTCCCCTGCCATGGGCAGGGACACCTTCTACTAGAGCAGGTTGTCCAAAGCCCCATTCAACCAGGCCAGGTTTGATCATGTAAGAGGTGACTCAAGTCCACATCCTGTCCCACTATCCATGGCACAACCACTTGACCACTTACTGCCTTCAGCACAGTTTTTCTGAGCTTTCCTAATTTCAGTAGTTTCCCTCTTCTGCCATAAAAGCCTGCCACAAATTACATCTGTCCTTACAAGCAAGCCTCCCTCCTAAGGTTTGAATTACGACTTAATGAAGACTCAGAATTTAAGATTAAATGTTCAGCCCCTAGCTAATTAAGTTTGTAAGGTTCAATTTGCTTGACAAGCATCAGAGTTAGGAAAAAAAAACCAAAACAAGCCCCAAACAATACTTAGACGTTTGAGAGCACAGCAAATCCTTCCCCGAAATGGCATAAGAAATCATCATAGAGCTTAGTACACTTTCAGCTGGCCTCCTTTTCCTGAAAAAAATTTTTCTGAAAAAAACAAAACCAAACAAAAACAAGTTCACGACCTTGTGATTTAAAAAACAGTGAAATATATCAAATATTTGTGCTTGTTTGTTTTGGCTGCTCAGTGTGTATTACAGTTACTTATGCATATAGCTATACTTCTATTCCACAGCTCTGCATGGGTGAGGATCTGAAGTACAGATCCCCCTTTGCAGCTGTTATGCATCACTTTTCAAGAATTGGATTTAAAGAATCACATTAAGCTGCTGTTTACCTTCGACTTAGGTCTTTCGTTACAATTCCAGCCATTGGTTGGATCAAGTTTTCACTTTTATAATATTTTTTCCTCTCTGTAGCAACGCCTCATGAACAGCCTGCTCATGTACGACAATGAACGAGACGGAAAAGCTGGGGATATCTCGTGGTATTAAGAAAAAAATTGCTGTGTTTACTGCCTTATACAATGCACTTGACAAATCTGAATAATCTAAATTTTTATTGCAGCAGTCTTCAAAATAAAGAGCTCCAATTTCCTTTTTTTTTGTGAGTGTGTGTGTTTTAAATAATGCACCGAAATCTTAATAAACAATTTTAGTCTGAACCACGGGGAGAAATGAAAGGCTGTTGTATGCAGTGACTCACCAAGTTATTGAAAACAACTATGTGGCTGCAACTGCTTTGACTTCCCAATATATCTTTTCCCTCTGTTCTTAATAACGGGATCACCGTTGTGCTTTGATGAAAAATGAAATTTCCTTCTTTCCCAATGGACAGAAATATTTAGATGGTTTGGAGAACTGCATCTAAAATGACAAGACCTTTAACACAGCTAAAGTCTACCGGGCACAGATTTTTACGTATATGAGTTGTAGAAATCTGTCTGCCCATCTTAATTCTTGCAATTTATCCTCTCATGTGCTTTTTCCCCCCTGTGGATTGGATGATCAATTTTTTCCTCCTTTGTTATGAATAAGCCTCCCTCAGAAATGAAACACAAGGCTTTAATATCTGGGGGAATCGTTTCCTCCAGTGCTTATAAAAGAGATGTGAATTGAAAGGGTGTTCTGCTGTGGGACATTAAGTAGATGACGCCTCCCACTATGCCAAAAAGTGCTGTTGAGAACATTAAACTGACTTGTTAATAGTCAGTTAGCATTTTTTTTCTTTTCCTTTTCAAGTGAACCACAAGAAACAAACAAACAAACAATTAAACAACAAAACAGTGCCAAGAAGAGTTTCCCTCTAAATGGTGGCCCCTCCCAGGTAGATGCTCTGAGCTTTTTGTCTCTCCATAGGTATGCAGAATCCTGGCTGTCTTAACCCATCTCCAATACCATTACTGACACTACAGGATGTTTAAATAAATGAATGATTTGCTGTGGGATTCAGAAGGAGACTGTGTGTTTTGGTAGTGCTTGACATGATGACAAGCAAGTGAAAAATGTTGCCCTGTAAACACAGATGTCTCTGTTGATAGAGAGGTGTGTTAGGGAAAGGTATTAAGTCACTGTAAACCCCTTGATACCCAGAAAAGATGGATTTCAATAAAAACAGAGAGCCATTAGAATAGCCCATCCTCTCTTCACAGTCTCAGGGGTAA
>NW_016692234.1:0-3015 GCF_001604755.1 Lepidothrix coronata | reverse complement strand
CGCCGCAGGGACCCCCCCGGGCCCGTCCCGGCCGCCGCTACCGCCCCGCACGTGCGGGAACTCCGCGCTGGCCCGCGGGTGCCTCGGCGAGGAGCAGCCGCGGGGATCCCGCCCGTCGCCGCTGCCCCGGGGGGCGAGTGGGAGCCCCCCCACCCCCTCCTCCTGTCCCCGGTCCCGCCGCGATCCCCCCGTTCCCCGCACTCCCAGGGCCGACCGGGGAAAGCACCCCCCGTACCCCAGTTCGAGTGGGGGGGCGCACCCCCGCAACCCAGTGATGCTGCACCCCGAGCCCAGCCAGGCAGCCAAAATTAAAAAGCGCCCCGAAAAGTAGCGGGGAAAGAGGGGAAAAACGACCGGGAGCGGGGGGAGGAGGCGAGGGGCCGAGCCCCCGAGACACCCCCCGGGTTTTAGGGCAAACTTGGGGCAGGCAGAGCCTCCGGTCGGCCCTGCCCGCCTGCAAAGAGCCAGCGCTGCTTCGCTCCATGTGCGAACCTGGCTGGAATGTTTGGGCGGCCGTGGGGGAGAGAAATCGCGGCGGAAAGTTTGGGGGGTTTTGCGAAAGGCTGAGGGAGCCAGGGATGGTTGGCAGGAAGAAACGGCCCTGGGTTTTCTGCCATCCCTGGGAGGGAACAAAACCCGCCGGGAGCAATGGGGGAAAGGAAAGGAAGCAATAAAGAAAAATAAAAGAAGAGGGGGAAAAGGAGCGAGGAGAAGCATGCAGCATTTCCCCTTCCCCCCGGCTCACCCCGAGGAAAAGGGGATTTTTTTTCTCTCTCCCTTCCTTCCCACCCCCCTCGCCCCAAACCTTTCCAGCTCGAGTTGCCTTTTGTTGTGCAAAGAGCGCTCCCGCTTATCTTGCATCTAGCCCTGGTGTGTGTGGTGGCGGCTGGAGGGAGGGACGGAGGGAGCCGGAGAGTTTTTGTTGCGAACGGGGTGGTGGGGCTCGGGGTTTGTTTTTTCTCTCCCGGGGAGAGCGGATTTGGTTTGGGGTTGAAATGCGGCGGCGAGAAAGGGCCGTTCGCGGGTGTGAGGGTGCGAGTGTGTGTGTGCGTGTGTGTGTGCGCGCGTGTGTGTGTGCTCAGCCCGGGCTCGCTCTCGCCTGTGTTTGTTGGCAGGAGGCTCCCCGCACACGCGGTGCTTGTAAACATTCAGACACGAGATTTTTCCCAATCAAAATCCACTTCCACTTTTTTTTTTTTTTTTGAAAATCTTCCAAAAAATAGTAAACGAGCGGGAGAACGCGAGGCGAGGGCGAGGAGGGAATCCCAGCCGGCGCGGCGCGGCTCGGCTCGGCTCTCCCTCGCCGCCCGGTGCCGCCCCCCGCCCCAGCCCCAGCCGGAGCGGCGGCGGGGCGGGCGCGGGGCGAGGTCGGGGCGGCGGGAGCCCCGCACGGCGCCGGCCCAGGGCGGCGGGGAGCGGGGGGCGGCGGGACGGCCACCCCGCACCCCGCGGCGGAAACAAAAGGGAGGCGGCCCGGCTCGGCTCGGCTCGGCCCCCCCCGGGAGGGCGCCGCGGGGCGAGGGGGCGAGCCCGCCGGCAGCCCGGGGGGCTCCGGCCGCCGGACTCGCTCCGCGCTCCGCTCCCCTCGCAGCTCCCCGCCCGCACGGCCACCGGGGGTGTCCGGCGCGCAGCCCGCCGCTCCCGCAGGAATTTCTTCCCACTTTCGGCCGGTTCTGCCCCCGGCAGCCCCGCACCTCGCCCGCGCCTCTCCCGGTGCCGGGGCGAGAGCTGCCGCTCTTGCCGCCAAAGAGCGCGGAGAGCGGGAGGCGAGCGCGGAGCGGGGCAGCGGAGTGCGCGCCGGCGGGCGAGGGGCACGGGCAGAAAGAGAAGAAAAGTCATCAAGGTGATTAAATTAGAGAGGGAGAAATTACCCGGAATGCTGCGAATCCCGAGCCGGCGCCGAGTTAATTTTTTTTTTTTTCCCCGACTCGCTCACTCGCTCTCACTTTTAAATTTTTTTTTTCCCTGCTCTCGCTCAAATTAAAAATTAAATCCGTGAAGGGGAAATTAAATAAATTGCTCTCCGGGTTACTTACGTGAAAATTCCCGTTTGCTTAAGTGCTGGGGTTTGCCTTGCTTGCGGCGCGACATGGTGGGTTGGTGGCTTCGGTGGCTTGTGAGTCGCTCGGTTCACATCGGGAGAGACGGGTTAGAGAGGAAGGAGACTCCAGAGAAAATATCTTCATCAATGTCTTTTGACATCCAAAATAAATTAGAAATAATACAAAGATGGCGCAGGGAAGATGAATTGTGGGATAGCAGTCATGGCTTTTTTTTTTTTTTTTGTGCAAGGAAAAAAAAGAGAGAGAGGGAGAGGGAGAGAGAGAGAGGGAGAGAGAGAAGGAGAGAGAGAGATGAAAAAAATGGCAAAAGCCCCCCTGAGCTGCAAGTTCAAGTGCGGACGTGACGTCCCTGCGAACTTGAACGTCAGGAGCCTGGATGGACAGAGACATACAAAACATGGGCAGGGCAAGCCGGGGAGAGGGGAGGAGGGAAGGCGAAGGCAACACCAATGGACACTCATCAGGGGCTGGACATGAAAAAGAGAGCAGGACAAGCCAATGGACAGTGATCGCAGGGGGGAGAGGGGAGGGGGCGCGGCGGGGGGGGGTGCACCGGCCGCCCGGCGCACGCTGCCGAATGGAGCCGGGGGGCCGGGGGCGGAGGGGGCGGCGGCCGGAGCCGCGAGTGGCCGCGGAGGAGCGGGTGCAGGAGGGGAGCCGGGAGAGGGGCGAGGGGGGGAAATTAAACACGCACACGGGGAGAGAGAAGGGAGGAAAAGGAGCGGGAGAAAGCGAGCAGGCAGGCAGGCAGCGGCAGCTCTCGCACGCACACCCCCGCCGGAAAAGCAAACACATCGGTGAAGCCAGAGCCGGGCAGAGAGGGCTGCGGGGCACGCTGGCCGCGGGCTGTGCCGAGGAGCTGGGGGAGCTGGGGGAAGCCAGGTAGGACCGGAGACCACCCAAAAAGCAGGGGGGGGCATCCGGCTCCCGGCTTCCCCGCTCGGCCCCCCCC
>NW_016692233.1:0-3016 GCF_001604755.1 Lepidothrix coronata | reverse complement strand
GAAAACGAGATGAGCTGCTCGGGTTTGAGGGGAAGGTGATTCCTGCGAAATATGAATGAGGAATCAAGTGCACTTCAAAAACCACGAACCAAACTGCTCTCCCTTAAAAATCCGGAGCAACCCCACTTGATGGAGTTAAGCCTGATTGACCCTGTTGTAACCAGCAAGAGGCCCCTAACCCAGACGGTGCGAAACGTTTGCAGCAAGCTGAACACCCGAGAGAAAAAAATCCCCAATTCCTGTCCGTGGGGCTCATGCCACTGGCAGGTCTCCCAGCCTCCACCCCTGTGTCCCTCCGGCCGAGCCCCTGCCGGCGCCGCAGCACTCCCGGGCACCAGGCACTCAGTCGGTGCGCTTTCCCGGCTACCAACTGCCAGCCTTGCTTCATTTAAAAAAAAAAAAAATATTAAAAAGAGATAAATCCTTTTTAAAAATACAAGCGTACCCTTTCCTGGGCTGGAACTGGGGACTGCAGAGGCCTGGTGCTCCTAGTGCTAAAGCCAAAAGCGATTAAGTCAGCGTCAGGCTTACTGAAGGAAAAAAGAAATAATGTGTATATTAATTTGCCTTCTGGGAATTTTTAACACTCTTGCAATCGGAAAATTAACTCTGCCTTTGGAAGTCCTGATTGATTTCACTTCTTTCTCCGAGGCATCAGTCTGTCCCGTTTATTCTCAGAATCAGAAGCGGTCCGGGGCCCGCGCAGCCGCCCCGTCGCAGCGCCGCGTCCACGGCGGAGCTGGCGGGGCGCGGAGCGGCGGTGCCGGCGCTGCGCCTCCTGCGGGGCGGCGGGCGGGGGGCGCCGGCCCCGGGCCCTCGCGCATTCCTGGGTTTGGCAGGGGCCGCCCCGCTGCTTTCTCCAAGCCGGTATCGGATTCCTCCCCGGCGTATGATTTCACTTGAAGTCCTGCCCAGGAGCCCTTCAAAGTGCGCGCTTGTCCCGCTCCCATGATGTCAGGCGGTTTTCCCTGCATCTGTAATTTTAAGAAAAACAAACAAACGGGCGGTGGGGATGTAAAGGGAAACGGAGGGAGCGGGGAGTGGCACAAAAGTGATGCAAAAGAGCAGGAGGAGAAGGGCTCACCTGCGGCGCCGGCAACTCGGGCACCTGCCGCCCGGGTGGAGCCGCTGCGGGACTCTGCGTCTCCGGGAGCCTTTCCCGGGAATGGCCTCGACTGCTGGCGCGGGTGCTCCCACAGCCGCGCTTGGGGGCTGCGTCCGCTCCGTTCACACGCTGCTCCCTTCACCTGTCCCCCTCCGGCAGGCAGGGGACCCACCGGGAGAGCGGGAGCACTCCCGCCGTAAATTAGCATCTTTAGGAAGAGGGTGGTGGTGGTGGTGACGGCAAGTCCAGTCCACTCCGTAGAGGGATCCGGGAGGCTAAAGTGAAAAAAAAGAGGGACACACATCCGCATCCCACCGAGACTTATTTACTGCACACATAACCTGCCCGCAGTAAACATGGTACAGGATGTATTTTACATTAACTTCTGCACCAGCTTCTTTCGACTTCAGTCCACTTAATGTTCTTGGCAAATCAAAGCACGTGTCCTTTGAAGAAGGTGTGTAATTGGAGTTTAAGGCATGTATGGAATTCCCAGATGTCTATAAAGTAAGAAGGAGCATTTGGCAGGTCACTTGAAGGTGGAGCAGGTTAAAATCACTAGTACAAAAGTCCCCCTTTTCTTTTTTAAAAGCAAACAAGCCGGCCATTTATAAGAACCAAGTGATCGAGATTGCGGGAGGCTTAGAAGGGTGTTACAGAGCAAGAACAATAAAGCTCCGGAAACATAATGATGATGGTAACACTCGTCTAAATATCCGAAATAAAACGCAAAACAAAACTAAAATACTAGGATCGGGGAATAATTGTCCGTTCTCTCAGTAATTCCCTTTCTCCCTCGCCTGCTCAGGAACACTTACACTCCTCTTATTTAGGTAGTCGTCTCATCTTGGGTAGCAGACACTTCCCCACCCTTTTCATAAAGAGATGATATCAAATTTACAGAAACTTTACAGAAAACCTCTTTTTCACCGTATGGACACACGCAAAAGAGGACGTGTTTTACTCCAAAACAATCCAGATGAATCACGCTAACATCAAGACGGCTACAATTCTTAACACTCTCAATGAATAATAGCAGAAATAATAACAAATAGGTTTGTGAGAATTGGGTGCTGATCATTTGGTTTTCGGAGCTTTATCAGTGTTTGTGCAAAATATTAGCCCGAGCAGGACTGCGAGTTCGCTTGGAGGGGGGACCGCAAACCCTGTTGGCTGGGATGCAGAAATCCCGCCGCAATATCGTGCGGTGGTGAAGGGCACATATTCTGCCCTCCTAATGTGGGGAAAACTGGAGACGGGAGGGGGCGAGAGGGGGAATGATGCTCTTGGGAAGGGTCGGGGTCGCCCCTGAAAGTTTAGGGTTGCTTTGTTCTCTTCGGGACGAGGCAGAGTCATTAAACAAGCAGTCAAGAAAGGAGCACCAGACACGGCTACAGCCGTGGGGGAAAGGACAGCTTCAGCGAGGAAGGGATTTTGACATGTGAAAAGTTAAGCAGGTACCTGAAGGAGGTTTATTTTGACCAGATGTTAGAGCTTTTATGAAAATGTCACGTGAAGCGAACAGATGTACAACTTGCAAATGGAGCCCCGCCTTGTAAACACTGGGAAGAGAAAGGCCCACAGAAATTCAAGTGTAGATCATTTTTGTCTTTTTCTATATGCGTATTTGCACACAGATATGGACTACGTAGGTTCTACTTAAATTGCTTTATTTGCTTATTTGTAAAAAAAGCAGCCGTTCAAACATATTATCCTCTTCCAGTCAGCCTAGTTAAATTTCCTTCCTTCCTTCCTTCCTTCCTTCCTTCCTTCCTTCCTTCCTTCCTTCCTCCCTTCCTTCTTCTTTTCCATTTTCTTATTTTCTTTTTATCTTTCTTTCTCCCTCTCCCCCTCCGTCTCTTTCTTTTTCTTCCTTCCTTCCTTTTTTCTTTCTTTCTTTTTCTTTTTTCT
>NW_016692232.1:0-3018 GCF_001604755.1 Lepidothrix coronata | reverse complement strand
TTTCATATCTAAGCATGGAACATGCTGACTTCATCTCCTTCTTGTTCTGGAGGACCAGACAAAAAAAGTGACTTCTGTTGTTTTCTCCTTCTATCTGGAAGATGCTTCTCCTGATTTTAGAGTGCAAGTGTCTATTAAATTCGTAGTCAACCTATTTCCTTAGTTTTCAGAGAAAGAAAAGCATATCCTGAGAAAGCAAATTAAAGTTATTATACTTATTGGAATAGATGGCTTAGAGGATATTAAGACTACATATTAAGGAAATGCACTTCACATAACTTGTATTTCTTTCGCAATTAAAACTGTTAGTGAAAACATACAAAGCATTGGTTACATGCAGCTTAATCATATCTAAACATATTTACCTTTTCTCTGTGTAAAGCTGCTTATTTTTCAACCTATATACTGCCCCAGATTTTGCATCACTTATTTATACCTGTAATGACACAGGGAGTGACTGCTTCCTTGGAATAAAATAAATAAATACATTGCAAGAATGTAGAATGGGCAGTTAGAATTACACAGTATAAAAGTTCTTAAACTTTTTTTTTTTTTGTATAAGGGAGCTTTGAATTTACAAATTGAACATGGTATTGTACTTCTGTAAAAACATTTCCTTCTACAGTTTAATAAAGGAATAGGACAGAGCAGGACATTTCCCTAATGGTTGTCAACTTAAAAAAAAAATCTGATTTAGTAGTCATGAGAATGAAAATCTGTTATTATTCACTATAATTTGATTAATTCAAAGTAATGGGCAGAGTATAGGTGGAAAGGGTTTTATATTTGCAGAAGATTTTACATTTAAGGAAACTCAGAACTATGCACATCCCCTAAGCCCATGCAGCAATATCTGCTGAATTAGAAATACAGTTGATATGCAAAGATCTGTTTGCAGTTTTGGTATAAATGATTTCGTTCTGCATTTCTATTCCAGGGATATTCATTGCAGGAATTGAGATTGTCATTGGCTGTATTGGTTATACTTTAGTCAGAAAAAAAAAATTAATTCTTCACTGATTTTATATTACATTTTTGAAAATATTAACAGTAGGCCAATGCACCATTACATAATGACAATATTTATGAAAAGTCGTAAGTACATAGCAACACAGAATCTTGACAAGTATTCAAAGGTCTGGTAATGGAAAATAGTCTCCATTACTCCACTCAAATTCAATGCAAAACCTTGATTTATCTATTTAATGCCTTTCAGAACTTCCTCAGCATTTTCCCTTTTACTTTTATTGAAGAGGAAAATTATTGATTTCAAGTTGTTACAACTATTATCTAGTCTAGATACAACTTTTATAAAGAATATCTTGTCATGACTTTTTTAATCCTATGATTTTTATAATGTTTAGTTAATCCACTGCATAATGAAATATTCTTCTATTTCCTCAATCAGAATGAAATTGTCTTCATTTTTTCTCAAATATATGCTTCTTGCCACAAGGCATAACTTCTGTCAGTCATCCAAAGTACTAATATCTCTTGTAGGAAATAAAACAGGCATTTGTCTTGAACAAAATTTTAAAAATGAAGAAATCCTGTTCCTCCAAGATGAACAACTAAACGTGATAAAAGCACTGAAAACACCTCCTAAATCAAACTTCGTAATGAAATCTCTTATTGAAGGAAAGACATAAAAGGTGTTACAAGCAAGATTAGAAGATCAAGGTATTGCCACTACACTGTGAGTCTCCGAAACTCCTGTTACCATTGAAATACTATCCCTACTTTCTTAAGACACACTTTTTTTGACCTTCCTTTTCTGACTGGCATACCTGTAGTAGCCCTTCTTATTAGTTTTTGTATCCCTTGCCAATTCCAGCTCCAACTGTACTTTGGCCTTCCTGACCTCATCCCTACAAAACTGTGTAGCATCCCTATACACTTCCCTGGATATCTGCACCTGCTTCCACTACCTGTGCATTTGCTTCTTGTCCTTTAGTTTGACCAGCAGGTCCTGACTCAGCCAAGCCAGTCTCTTGTCTTTCTTGCCCGATTTCTTACACCTGGGGACGGAGAGATCTTGTGCTCTATGGAAAGAATCCTTAAAGATCTGCCAACTCTGTTCTGCTCCCTTGTCCCCAAAGGCAGTTTCCCAGAGTCCTATTGACTAACTCCCTGAAGAGCTGAAAGCTTGACTTCCTAAAAATACACAATCCTGACTTTACTCTTTGCCTGACCCATATTCCTCAGGACCGCAAATTTAACCAGCGCATGGTAACTTTATCCCAAGCTGTCTCCAATCTTGATGTTCCTGATTAGCTCACTTGCACTGGTGACCATCACTATCTCATCCTCTCTGGTAGGGCTGTCTATTAGCTGGCTCAAGAAGTTATCCTCCATGCATTCCAAGAGTCTTCTGGATTGCCTACAGCTTGCCATGCTGCTTTTCCAGTGGATGTCAGGGTCGTTGAAGTCCCCCAACTGGATGAGAGCCAGCACAATGCTTCTGTAGCTGGAGTAGGAAGGATTCATCAATAACCTTCCCTTGACTGGGCAGCCTTGATTGGAGTAGACACCAACCATGAGGTTCTGTTTGTTGCCTTGGTCTCTGGTTCTAACCCATAAGCTTTTCACCTCCTTGTAGTTATTCTTCAGAGATAGCTCTTCATATTCAATGCATCTCTGATTTACAGGGTAACTTCTCTTGTAGAGGGCAAGCACCTCATCCCTCTAACCTTGGCACGTCATCCAACAGCTTGTCACAGGCAAGCCTGATCTTAGGCCCTTCCCCATCATAAGAGGGGAAAGTTTTGTCCATGAGCTCCATCAGCTTGTCGGCAAAGACCCTCTCTTCTCCTAGAGAAAGATGAATCTCATCTGATGTCAGCCAGCCTCGTGCCATGTAGACCATCCCATTATCAAAAAACCCAAAACCTTGGCAGTGACACCAGCCATGGGGCCATGTGTTAATAGATGTTTTAGCATATGCTCATAATTTCTTTGGTTCTATTAGAGAAACTTCCTAGAAAATAACTAGGTAGAATAGTAGAATATATGGCAAAC
>NW_016692231.1:0-3023 GCF_001604755.1 Lepidothrix coronata | reverse complement strand
ACCCCACGTCCTCACCCCCCTCGATGGTCCCTCCCCACAGCCGGAGGCGGCGCCGGGGGCCAGCACGGACACGGAGACGCCGCCGGCTCCGGAAAGTTCCGAGGAGGATGGACAGAGACACGGGTTCCTCATCCTCAGCAGGGAGGACTCCACCATGGTGAGAGGACAGGGACAGGGGGACAGGGAACACAGGGACAGGGGACAGGGGACACGAGTTCCTCATCCTGAGCAGAGAGGGCTCCACCGTGGTGAGAGGACAGGGACAGGGGCACAGGGACAGGGGACAGGGCACATGAGTTCCTCATCCTGAGCAGAGAGGGCTCCACCATGGTGAGGGGACAGGGGGACATGGGGACATGGGACACAGGGACAGGGGACACGAGTTCCTCATCCTGAGCAGAGAGGGCTCCACCATGGTGAGGGGACAGGGGACACAGGGACAGGGGACAGGGACAGGAACACAGGGACAGGGGACATGGGGACACAGGGACAGGGGACACAGGGACAGGGGACACAGGGATTGGGGACAGGAGATACAGGGACAGGGGACAGGAGATACAGGGACAGGGGACAGGGACAGGAACACAGGGACAGGGGACACAGGGACAGGGGACAGGGGACACAGGGACAGGGGACAGGGACAGGGGACACAGGGACAGGGGGACATGGGACACAGGGACACGGGTTCCTCATCCTGAGCAGGGAGGGCTCCACCATGGTGAGGGGACAGGGAGAGGGACACAGGGACAGGGGAACAGGGGGACAGGGGAAA
Organism: Lepidothrix coronata; assembly: GCF_001604755.1. NCBI lineage: Eukaryota > Metazoa > Chordata > Aves > Passeriformes > Pipridae > Lepidothrix > Lepidothrix coronata. The sequence goes on along the minus strand of NW_016692231.1, from coordinate 2,251 downwards.
CAGGGGAACAGGGGACAGGGGGACAGGGGACACAGGGACAGGGGACAGGGACAGGGGACACAGGGGAACAGGGGACACAGGGACAGGGGGACAGGGGACACGGGTTCCTCATCCTCAGCAGGGAGGGCTGCACCGTGGTGAGGGGACAGGGACAGGGGACAGGAGATACAGGGACAGGGGACAGGGACAGGGGACAGGGACAGGGGACATGGGGACAGGGGACACAGGGACAGGGGACACAGGGATAGGGGACAGGGACACAGGGACAGGGGACACAGGTTCCTCATCCTCAGCAGGGAGGACTCCACCATAGTGAGGGGACAAGGGAGAGGGGACACAGGGCCTGGGGACAGGAGATACAGGGACAGGGGACATGGGGACACAGGGACAGGGGGACAGGGGACACAGGGACACAGGTTCCTCATCCTGAGCAGGGAGGGCTCCACCATGGTGAGGGGACAGAGGGACAGGGGGACAGGGGACACAGGGACAGGGGATAGGGACAGGAGACACAGGGATTGGGGACACAGGGACAGGGGGACATGGGACACAGGGACACGGGTTCCTCATCCTGACCAGGGAGGGCTCCACCGTGGTGAGGGGACAGGGGGACAGGGGACACAGGGACAGGGGACAGGGACAGGGGACATGGGGACACGGGACACAGGGACAGGGGACACAGGGACAGGGACACAGGCATAGGGGACACAGGGACAGGGGGACAGGGACAGGGGACACGGGTTCCTCATCCTCAGCAGGGAGGACTCCACCATGGTGAGGGGAGAGGGACAGGGGGACATGGGACACAGGGACAGGGGATAGGGACAGGAGACACAGGGATTGGGGACACAGGGACAGGGGGACATGGGACACAGGGACAGGGGATAGGGACAGGAGACACAGGGATTGGGGACACAGGGACAGGGGGACATGGGACACAGGGACAGGGGATAGGGACAGGAGACACAGGGATTGGGGACACAGGGACAGGGGGACAGGGACAGGGGACACGGGTTCCTCATCCTGAGCAGGGAGGACTCCACCATGGTGAGGGGACAGGAGACACAGGGACAGGGGACAGGGGACAGGGGACAGGGACAGGGGGACAGGGGACACGGGTTCCTCATTCTGAGCAGGGAGGACTCCACCATGGTGAGAGGACAGGGACAGGGGACACAGGGACAGGGGACACAGGGACAGGGGGACAGGGGACACAGGGACACAGGGACAGGGGACACGAGTTCCTCATCCTGAGCAGAGAGGGCTCCACCGTGGTGAGGGGACAGGGACAGGGGACACAGGGATTGGGGACACAGGGACAGGGGGACATGGGACAGGGGACATGGGGACAGGGGACACAGGGACAGGGGACACAGGGACAGGGGACAGGGACAGGGGGACATGGGACACGGGTTCCTCATCCTCAGCAGGGAGGGCTCCACCGTGGTGAGGGGACAGGGACAGGGGACACAGGGATTGGGGACACAGGGACAGGGGACATGGGTTCCTCATTCTGAGCAGGGAGGGCTCCACCATGGTGAGGGGACAGGGACAGGGGGACAGGGGACACAGGGACAGGGGACAGGGACACAGGGACAGGGGACACAGGGACAGGGGGACAGGGGACACGGGTTCCTCATCCTCAGCAGGGAGGGCTGCACCATGGTGAGGGGACAGGGACAGGGGACACAGGGACAGGGGACAGGAGATACAGGGACAAGGGACACAGGGACAGGGGACACGGATTCCTCATCCTGAGCAGGGAGGGCTCCACCGTGGTGAGGGGACACAGGGACAGGGACAGGGGACACAGGGACAGGGGACAGGGGACCCAGGACAAGGACAGGAGATCACCAGGAGGTAGAGGTAGGTCAGTCCCACCCAGGGACAGTGCCCAGGGTGTGGGGCTCACCTGGGTGCCGTGTCCCGGTGTCCCCGATGTCCCTGTGTCCCCCGATGTCCCACGATGTCCCTGTGTCCCCCGATGTCCCTCGATGTCCCCTGATGTCGCTGATGTCCCCCGATGTCCCCCGATGTCCCTCGATATCCCCGATGTCCCTCGATGTCCCTCGATGTCCCCCGATGTCCCTGATGTCCCCCGATGTCCCAATGTCCCTGATGTCCCCCGATGTCCCTCGATATCCCCAATGTCCCTGATGTCCCCCGATGTCCCTCGATATCCCCAATGTCCCTGATGTCCCCCGATGTCCCTCGATATCCCCAATGTCCCTGATGTCCCCCGATGTCCCTC
>NW_016692230.1:0-3023 GCF_001604755.1 Lepidothrix coronata | reverse complement strand
AGATCTACACTGGATGCTATGATGGCAGTGTCAGAGCTGTGAGGCTTAATCTGATGCAAAATTATCGTTGCTGGGTAAGGAGCAAAATGTTTAACCTTCCTTTATTGTAGAATTTCCTAGGGGTATTCTCTATACTCATTTAGTCTTGGATAGCTTGACATTTAATTTATAATAATTCACTGTTTTTTTAAAAATGTGGATGTACTTTTTAAATGTAGGTATATATCATGAGTTCAATTTTACATTGTCTTTGGTGTATATATATATGCTGTGGAACAAGTTGATAGTTTAAGTTATTTTTCTTCCTGGCAGTTTTTAAATAGTGACATGTAACTGTTTAAAACCAAAAACTTAACCTGAGTGACACAGACAAGCTGATTTGCTCTGCTAAGTAAGTTTAATTAAATTCCAAATGACTCTGTCACAGATAAGCTTAAATCTTGTAAAGACTTAGTTCCTGTCTTCCTCCTGTCATTCCTGCTGATGGTCTAGGCTTGGATAGAGGCAGGAAGAATTTCTGTAAACTGTAATTAAAGGAATAGAGACCATTGAAAATGGAAATGCAATAGTAAGATAAAAAACTTAGAGGAGTTGGCATGTGTGTTAGCAGTTTTGGAAGAATATTGTGAAGTTGCAAGAATAAAAGGATTAGCTAAAATTCTATTTCCCTGGCTTATTCTGGTATGTTTTTTCTACCAGTGGCATGGATGTTCACTGATCTTTGGAGTTGTGGATCATCTGAAACAACACCTGCTAACTGACCACACCAATCCAAATTTTCAGACCCTGAAATGTCGTTGGAAGAACTGTGACGCTTTCTTTACTTCCAGGAAAGGTTCCAAGCAGGTACATAGTTGAAATAACGTGGTTGTATTTGATAATAAAAAATACTTTATATCACCACAATTGTGGAACTTGATCCTATTTCTCTTAAAAAGGGTTAAATTTTTCTAGTCTTGGCAGACTTAACTGAGTACAGTTACAGTCATACAGGGCTTGCAGGATTCACTTCAGCCTGTGACAGATGAAAAGTGCAGCTACAAGATATGGTTAAAAAAACCCAGTTAAAACAGTTTCATCAGTTTAAAACAGTTTGATTGTAAAATATGTGGAAATGGTAAGATTCTTAAAATATTAAAGAAATTCTACTCAAGATATTAGTAAGTTTCTGTAGGAAAAAGATATTTTTAAAATGAACAAACATCAGCCTTGAAAACAGGTTTTTATCCCTTTAATTCTTATCCATCACTACCCCTTTCATTGTTCCAGATGATGATGCTGTATATTTTTCACGTGAGATTGTTAGCAAAACCAATTTTTAAATAAATAGTGGATAAATTTATGAGCAAAAGTTAGCTCAGATTGGGAAAAAAAAATTAAGAATGCATGGGTTGGGCTGAGTGATGTGGAAAGGGTTGGTTGGTGGGTGTAAGGAGGGCTGTTACTTATAGGCTTATTGGTAAAATACACATTTTACTCCTTGGCAATATAAACTACCTTCCTTTGAATGCTTTCCAAAATATGGAGAAGGAAGGAGTTTCTTTGAGAACTAAGAAATCAAAGTAGAATCCTTAATTTCTCTTTAAGCACTGGCTTTGGATATGATGTGTCTATCTGATTTGCTCTTCTAGTCAGAAAAAAACTGGGTTTTATTTGCCTTAAATTATGTGGTATATGAAATACTTTATATATGTGATTTAATAGCTTGACATTGATATTTATCTTTTTAGAAGCTTTAAACCAAACAAATATATATTATTTAGAATTCCACTTTCACTGAGGCTTCAAGAATCTTTTGCAAAGTTTTCTGTGGGTTTTTTGTGATGATGATGATTGTTTTTAATTGACTTCTCTGGTTCTTTTCTAGGATGCTGTAGGACACATTGAAAGACATGCTGAGGATGACAGCAGGATTGACTCATGAAGCTTTTCACCTCCCACATTGGGAAGTAATTTTATATGTCAGAATTATTCCAAATAACATCTGTTCCTTTCTCCAGTCTTCCCTCTTTCTTTTCCCACTTGGAATGTAAAAACTGAGTGGGGCTGAAATGCATTGCTATGGAGACTGCAGGTTGTGTTGCACTCTGTAGAAGCAAGGCTGGTCAATTAAGATTTAGCCCAAATTCTTGCAACTTTTTAATTCATTGACAGACGAGAATATTCCCTCCTCTTGTCTGCCTCGGTTTTTATTGTTTGGGGTTTTTTTCTGGTGGTTTTTTGTTTGTTTGTTTTAAGATGTATAGTCTTTGGGAAATCCAGAGGGGTGTTGAGAACTTAGATTCCAATAGGTGCTGGTGTTTGCAAACTCAGCTTGAGGCCTGTTAAACGTCTAAGACATGTCTGTTTTTATGTTGTATCCAATTTTTTAGCCGATTTTGATAAAATTCTGCAAACTAGAATATCACAAATTCTAAATGTAACCTGCATTTCTGCTGTACATTTTTACTTTCTTCATAGAAAGAAAAGGTATTTTATGGAGACTGGAATAAATTAATTTTTTTAATGTTAATTGTAACTTATTTTTTATTCCTTATGTAAAAATTGCTATAACTGGCACAATATATGCAGTGATAGATACCATACCTCCTGATGTATTTTGTTTATTTGTGGGACAGCAGTTATTTCTTGAGAATTATGTCAGTAGAGCAAAAACAGCCAGAACAGTGGCTCTACTCATGTGCTTTGCAATCTTAGTCTTTTTAAATATAGGTCTTTATGTACAGGAAAGAAGTAAGTGGTGTCTGGTTTGTTTTAGTTAAAGACCAGCATAACCACTACTGTCTTGGTACAACACCACAGTTGTATTCCTGATTTTATTTGAAATCTTAGTGACTGAGCTTTGCAGTCCCATATCTTCAAACAAAGAGAAATGCAAAGGCACTGCCTGTCTACGTGCATCCACTCAGGCAGTTTTTTTGTTTCTGTTGTTAACTGTCTTAATTAGCTTGGGCTATGTCAAGTTCACAAAATGTCAACTGGAAAGAACTGAGCAGAATTTTAACATCTAAAGTACTCAAGCA
>NW_016692229.1:0-3025 GCF_001604755.1 Lepidothrix coronata | reverse complement strand
GGCCTCTGTGCCCTGTTCTCAGGCTGCCACCGTGGCAGCAGTGCGAGGGGGGAGCCAAGGTCACCCCCTCTGCATTCCATCTGGCCGTCCCAGTCCAGCTCCGGGACGTCTTTTGAACTTCTTAGCTCCTCTCTCTCTCCAGTACTGCTGTACTCCAAGGCTCCTCTCAAATAGGAGTCCATTTACTCCTCCTCTCTGTAGGAGGGGTCTCCAAGGGAGTTTTTGGGGGAGGGTCTGGTACAGTTCTTACCCCCAGAACTCTGTAGAACTCAGTTGCTGACTCTCTTTTTCTCGGCTCTCCTTCCAGTTCTTTCTGCGATGCTGCATGTCTCTGTTGCTTCTCCGGTTCAGGTCCTATCTGTCCTGGCTCTTAGCCAGAGTCTCCGGACGCTGCGTCTCTTCTTTCTGCTCTGTCTCCGCTGCCCACTTTGGAGAAAACATCTCCCGGCTTAACTACAGACACTTAGTCCAGTCTAGCACTGTTCCAAGTCTCTGTAGCCCCCAGCTGGGGCTGAGGGGGGCCCAGAGGCCCAAGGGGCTCAGAGCCCCTTCCTCTTGTGGCTTTCACAACATGGCCACCACTTCTACAACAAACTACAACTCATCTCTTCCGGTGCTTCTGATATGTTTACATTTTTGCAGGAGCACCCATTGGGCAAAACTTCAAAACTTCCAGGGGTTTCACCCCTTGGGGTCTACCACTTTTCAGCCTCTGGGGGAAAAACCAAGGTCCAAACCACCACAGCTTGTAAGCAGTTAATTTTGCTGACACAATGCAGCCTAATGACAACTGTCATGCAAGTTGACCCAAACATCTTGGTCAAAAAAAGAAGAAAAATTAAAGAAAAAATCTATTAGAAATTTTGTAGCAGAGTTTTAAATATGCCTTCACTAGCCTTTAGCCCTTAGTGTCTGTTTGCAAGCTGAACAGTTAATTCCAATTCTAACAACTTCTTTGGCACAGTCACATACATATGTGACAGAAATAATCACTTTACTATCAATAGGCTTCAACAGGCTTCACTATCAATTATAAAATTGGTATACTTAGTGGATTTCTTTAAAAATGGAGAGAAAAATTATGAAAATATTTAAGAAACAGAAAATTCTTTAAAATTTATTTATCCTTTGCAGCAGTAGGATGTTTTTCATAATTCAAGAGTTTTGTGCAACAAAACTATATGATCCCTACTTCTTCTCTCCAAATAAGCAGAGTACTTTTAACAGGTGTACCATCAGTACTAGCATCGTCAGTGATTTACTTACAGTAACACTTAGAGCATTTATCTCTAGCACATCTAGAGATGTGCTAACTGATAAGTTTAAAATTATTCATAGTACAACTTGTTACGGTATGGTACTGACGCTGAATCAGAAATCTGATAGCACCACCAAATCTTTTTAGGTAGGTTATTGAAAGCTCACAGTCTCACAGTGACCTCCCCAGTGCCACATTTCACATGGTAAATTGGTGTGCAAAAGCATCTCTTGGTGCTGCAAGTGTGTGATAGCCAGAGCTCTACTTTCCTGCACCATGAATGTGTGGTGTTGCCTCCCTGCTGCCTCATATACGACATGGAAATATCAACTGTCTGTATATCTGTTAACAATTCTCTCTCAAGCAATGAATGTTGAACTAGACAATCTTTAAAATTCCCTTCCAACACTGGCCATTCTGTGATTCTAAGTGTAAATGATGGTTATTTCTTCTAAGGTATAAAGACCAATTGAATTTAGCCACACTTGATCTGTGCATGTTAATTTTCTGGTTTTCCTTTAAATCTCTATAGTTAAATTCGAACATTAAAGTAACATCTTTTGGACATGAGTCAGATTTTACATGGTCAAAATTTCAGTTTGTTTCATTTAATCAAGTGCTGAACAACTGAAGCTGTGTTCTCAGTAAATATGAAATAAAGGCCTTTTGATACCACGATACAATATCTAGCCCAACTCTATGTGTAGTAGAGGTAAAGAAATGGAAATATTCTGTTACAAACTTTATTACACCAAATTTCAGTGGTCAGTATTCAATGTCATACTGTAGAGGGTGGAGCTCCACATCAGCTGTTCTATAGGTATGACAAAAACAAGGTGATGCTGCTAAAATTTCTTTGTGAAATACAAGATTCTGAATAAAGTATAATTTATTCCTATTATTCTATGTGAGAGTTTAATCATATAAACATAGTAGTATTTTGATTATCTGAAATATAACCATTGCAAATTTCATCATATTTGAATTATTTATTTTTGTATAAAAAATTCTGAACAGAATCATGCCAAAATGCCATATGCACCAGAAAATAAGAACTCTTAAAAACCTGAGTTTAGCAATGATAGTCATTGTATTATAATAATATAAAGTATAATCTAATGCAGAATGTATTAATTAAGTAAGAACAGGAAACAAAACCATGGATGCTTCTGTTGAGTGTGTGTTGGGGGTTATTATCATTATTCTTATTTGGAGCTAATTAAGCTATCAAGGGTGTTCTGGTTCTTTAAAAAGACGTGGTTTTGACATGCCTGCCCCAAGGCAATACTTATTTCATGATTCGTGTAAAATTTTAAAATTCTAAGGTTTTCTGTTTTCTGAAAAACTAAATGCTTCTTTAGCTTTTGGAAGCACAAAATTGAATGCATGAAGCAAAAGGCATATTTTTAGGGAGTGTGAGTCTAATGTCTAATGTTTCACCTAATTTAGGAGATCATTGTAATCCAAGCTGATAAAAGTTGATTCTGTAATGCTCTCATTTGTAAGATGATTTAAGTTCACGTTTGACTGTGCACTGAGATGTATTGAAAGGAATCACCCACAGTTCACATGATTAGATCTTATGTGAGAGCAAAGTAACGAGCAGCTGAAAAACAGTAACATTTTAATCTACTACATTAAATTCATAAACGAACATGAGTATAGTGTCAGTATTTCCACTATTTCAAAAACTGTAACTCATTTAAAAAAAGATTTTTCTGTTTTCATTTTCAGATTAGCAAGTTCTTGCTCTCTCTCTGTATACCC
>NW_016692228.1:0-3025 GCF_001604755.1 Lepidothrix coronata | reverse complement strand
AGGTGAGGACGGTGTGAGGATATCACCTATACTGGAGCTGCAGCTTCTAAGTGGTTTTTCTCAGTGATAACAGCATCTGGAATTTAGCGCGTTGCAGCAATAAGTAGGAGCTCAGACAATTTTTAACTTGTCTAATTATAGCACGTTGGTAGCGATACTATAATTACGAGGACAGAGGCACTCTCATATATATGCCTAGAAGAGCTCTGCCAAGGGGAGCTGGTAGCAGCAGTAACTGTCCTTGGTATACACTGAACTAACTTAGTTCTTGTTAAAATATATGTAAGGGCTCAGATGCCTGCAGCTGACCAACATCCTTTGCAGGAGTGGGAGCTAAAAGCTCTCAGTCCGCAGCAAAAGCAGAGCATGGTATCTTTGATCTGCAAAGGTTTAGGCTGATATACTTCATTTCTCATTTCCAACAGGAAGTAAGAGCACAAACAACTTGATTCTCTGATGAAGTAATGTGATAACTCATTGAAGAGCAGTAATTTGGCATTTCTGAGTTCCAGTTGTTTTGTCCTGACACAAGAGAAGCCATCCTGGAGATGAAAGGCTCCAGGGACATCCCAAAACAACCATTCCCACACAGAGGTGGGGGCAGCAGTGAACAAGGCACAGCAACTTTCAACTTCAGAAAAATTCAGTGCATAAAATTACTCCAACAATAAAATAAAAACAGCCTCTAGTCCAACCATACCAAATATCTTTCTTTTAAAGGACAAAGAGACAACTACAAGAATAAAAAATGCCTCTAAATTCAACTAGATACAAACTTAGTATTTAAAGTCATCAAATCATAGCAGCTATTAGATAGTGACACAGCCAATCAGAAAATAAGATGAAGTTCAGAAACAGAATCTTTTATCACAGAAATCACCAAAAAAAAAAAAAATAAATTCAAGAGACAAAACTGTAACAAGGCCCAAAAAGAGGAACTTGCCTCATTTAAAATGGAGTTATGTGAGTGAAATAAGGACAGACAAAAACCAAGGACTGGATCTCATAATTTCAATACTTTCATGAAAGTGGTTGCTTACAGATGTGGATGTACTAGACTTCTACTCAGGGAAGCAGTCACCACAACCCACATCACATCATCAGCACCCTGAATAGGATGGACAGTACCTAGTTTATGACAATACTGTAATCATGCCATCCTCCTTTTCAAATAGACCAATAAATGCAAGAAACTCTAATTATTGTTATTCAGGCTGTTCAAGTACCGAAATGAAAATTTGTGTCAAAGGACTAGAAACAAAAAATTACGGCAGAGAAATAAACAAGCTTTAGCAGACTGCAGCTTGGAAACGCCATAAATGGAAAAAATTATGAAAGCAGGAATTTGGAATTAAGATTATAGACCAAATTATTTACCAGAGGCATAGGACAAATGTTAGGTGTCATCAAAATAGGTGTAAGGCTTAATTAAAAAAAAAAGTAAAACTAAAAGACAGGACTGTAAACTCAAATACATTTATTCATAAAAGAAGAGTCTTTGGAGAAATGTCACCTCAGCACCATGAAAAAAATTAGTTTTGGAAACAAACCCAAGCATATTAAATATTTTTTCATGCTGAAGTCATTGGTAGATACTTTGCTTAAAAATGGCTGGAGGAAGGCACAGGATTCAAGAAGAAATGAATAAGACTGACCAGAGCATTGTTTTTAATATAATTTATTTTCAAAAATGTCAGTCAGACTTGTTTCTTTGAAGAGCAACAGTACCCGGCCCCCAGAGACGGCAGCTTCTGCTCCAAGCAAGAACTCCTCTTCTTTCCCAGGACCCCATCACGACCTCCTGTGGACTTTAACATGACTTTGGTTGGCAGGCACAGTCTCAACATATACACTTGGGACGTGGGAATCTGTGTGGCTGGGGATGTTCTTTTTGGCTGCTAACTTTGCACAACAGGAATAGTTTAATATCTTCGGATATGCCTAGGAAAATCTCACTAGGCCTTAGGGTGGGGGAATGGATTCAATCATCTTTAAGACATTTCCATACCCTTCTCCTATCTCCTGAATATTTGAGGTGTACTCTGCATGCACATAGTGGGAAAGAGTCCCTGCCCTGAGTTTACAGTGTAAGTGGTCAAAACAAGCAAAGAATGAGGGAGGAAGAGAGGAATATCCACCATTATTTATCTCAGTGTCTACCTACATCCAGTATTGTTCACAGCTGAGAAAAAATGTGTTCCTTGGAGAAAAAAGCCAAACCAGCTCTCCTTCCTAGGGAAAACCAAACTACTTTTCAACTAACAAGAAGTAAGCTTATGTTAAAATACCTCCTACACAAAACCTGACCTGGATTGGTTGCTATCAAAGATTATTCCCAATAGCTGGCAGTGTGCTGCTGGCAGCTTACATTTGAGGAACTGACACAGGGTGCCCTCACAGTTCTCCTGAGGACAGCAGCAGGGTTGGAAATATCAATAGCAGTCACTGCTTTGGGTGGTTCACTTTTCAGCTGCACATCTGCAGAGGGCTCTCTGAAGATGATCAGTGAGAAGGTGAAAAACCCTAAAACACCAGTTATTTTGAATGTTTAATCTTTTTCTTGTTTTTTTTTTTTTTTCCAATTGCCTGTAAAATATGTTCCCAGCCTTCCTTTTTCCCAGGTCATGTGAGTGGAGGTCTGAAGAAGATTGCAGAGGCCAGAAGGTAAAGGCAGGTTCTGCCTTTCCAGGTGAGAGCTGCGACAATCTTTAGAAGTGGAAAAGGATATCTGAACACTTTATATCAGGTAAAAAGGTTACTCTCGCCTTAGGACATGGGCTGAGCAAGCAAAAGAGACAGCGTGTTGGATTTGCAGGTTCTCCTGGGAAAATGGGCAGTGGAGGGCTGAGTGTTGTGTAACAAGGCTTCAGTATCCTGCAGCCAGGAAGGCAGGCTGCAGGCTGGTCTGAACAGACAGTGATCCCGCAGTAAAACAGATTAATAAAATTTTGGAACATTTAGGATATCCCCCCAAGTTCCTCAAAATGATCATCTCACTCCATGAGGATCAGCACGGCCAAGTCAG
>NW_016692227.1:0-3025 GCF_001604755.1 Lepidothrix coronata | reverse complement strand
GGCCTGGGGTCACTGGCTGCTTTAACAGGCTTCCAGAACCCACATTAGAGGGAATTATATTAAAAGAAATCTCTTGGGATGGCGTCCTCGCTCCCTGTCTGTCCTTATTTATATTTATTTTTTTTTTTGCCTTTTCTCCTAAATCTGCTGCCTGGGGCTGAACAGAGATGGGCTTGTCCCTGCTGTACCCCCGTGCCTGTCCCAGCCAGCAGCCTCCCCATCACTTAGGTGTCTTTTGGGGGGGTTATTCCCATGTTTCTCATGGCTTGAGCAGCCCATGGGATGCTTCAGCTGGAGTCCCCTGGAAAGTCTCTGCACAAGGGGATTAAGTTGCCCGCGCCTGAGCACGGAGCTCAAACTTGTGCCACCAGAAGCACTGAAGCTACTTGTGTGAGTAAAGACCAGCTTAAGGATTTGCTGGATCTGCTTTCAGGCAGGGAGCCTGGTATTTTCTTTTATTTTTTAAGCTATCTGTGTATTTTTTAATTGTTCCCAAAGTTTGCAGTAATCCAAAAGTGTCAAAGGCAATCGGTATTTCCACTGGCAGCTCTCTTGTGTTACTTACTGTTACAATAAAGAAATGAGGGAATGAATTATAATTCAGAAACATGCACAGATGTTAAAACAGCTTAAAAAGGGTTCAAATAAAGTTAAAAGGAAAAGAACCCCAAACATTCCCTGTGGTGTTTCAAACATCAGCTCCAACCTTGCTGGGGATAAATCAGTTTTCAGGCAGCATTAGGCCTGTTGCCCGAACACCTTTATTAGGGAATCAGTCTGGGCAGTCAGAAGTGTATTTACGTCAGGAATCATAGAGTATCCTGAGTTGGAAGGAACCCACAAGGATCATGGAGTCCAACTCCTGGCCCTGTGGAGTTGGAGGGAATAAACCCTTCAATTTGAGCTGGCGTCTGAAGATGCCTGAGGTCATTCTCTCTCACGAGAAATACACTGAAATCAAGTTTGTGGATGCTGCACTCTCCCCTTGTGTGTTTTGTTTTTTAATATTTGTACTCTTTACTCCTCTAGTCCATGGAGGCTGTAAGTGATGCCCAGGTATGTGGGTGGGAGATGGAGAATTAACCTGATCCAAAGTAGTCGGTTTTCCTTCTGGTTTTCCCAGTGGAATCCAACAGGCCTGCAGCCCAGGAGCTTTTTTTTTGCAGGTCTTATTACTTTTATTTCCTTAATTCTTACAAGGCAAAGTTGTGCTGTTGTCTTTCAAAGCTTGGCAGTGGCAGCCACTAGTATTTTATTTATATTATTTTTTTTCAGCTTTGTGGTTGGTTTGTGGTTGTATTGCTTTGGGGTTATTCTTGCCTGTGATATGAACCAATATCACAGTGATGTGCATGGATTTAATCTTAATCTTTAGTCCTTTTAGATGCACCTATTGCTGTATCCCAGGAGGACTTCAATGAAGGTGAAGCCATGCCTGGCTTGGGAACAGTGTCCCAGCCAACAGCAGTAATGCCAACAGCATCTTCCTTTTAAAATGCACCATTTACTGTAATGTCAGCATTTAAAGGTGCCATTTGTAGAAATGTCCCCCTTTGCATTGCGTGTTAAAGACATAATTGTGCAGAAATTTAAAATATTCTTAATTTAGGATTTAAAGCCATCAGTGCCCTTGCTTTGTGTCTTTCCCATCTCAGGATGGGACAAAGCTGCTGCGACCTTGGCACTTGCAAAATTAGCAGGACCAGTAAAACCAGGCTCTGCAAAATTGGATTATGAAATTTGAGGGAAAGAAGGAAAACCAGCGGTAATTTCTTAATTTTGTCCTCCCTTGGTTCATCCCTGGATATGTTGTGCCTATTGAATGTATTTATTATATATCATTAGGGAGTGTTCTCTGCAAAGAGAGCGTTCTCTGTATCAAGCACTCTAAAAATGCCAGGTATTATTAATTATTATGCTAACGTGGGTCTTTTTGTGGCAGTTATTTGTCCTGGTGTAAAATACAAATGAAATATCTAAATGGGGTTTCTAATGGGATGCAGCATCCACTGACAGGTAAAAGAGTTACTTGCAAAGCAGAATTGCTTTAGCATCAGGAGAGAGCAGCATTCCCAAATATGTGGATGTAGATTTGCACGATTAGTGATTGTATTTTCCCCTCTTTAAAACTATAAAACTATTTGTTTTGTTGTGTTTTTTTTTTATGAGAAACGACTGGGTTGTCAAAGAGACAATGCAGCTTGAGCGTTGTAAACTGTAGTGCTTGAAAGTTATTGAGTCGGTTTTAAATTAAAAATACACACACACACACACAAATGTCTGCATTTTGAGTGTCTCAGGCCATTCTTTGCCCGAGCCTACCTATATTTTCACTTATCTGTTCATAAAAGTCTCGCGAAAACACACAAAAGATATTTTGTGCAATGACATCAGAGGGAGAAAATATTCTTAGAAAATTTCATGCTGTTAAATCTCCACAGATTTACAGTTTTATCCAGTCAAATTAATGCAAAACCCCAATGCAAGCATTTGGATTTTGAAAACTTTGGAGGAGTGTCATTTCCTAATAGTAATTATTGGTTTTACATTATTTTTTCACAGGGGAGCTGATCACAGCCGCATATGAGCTTGGAGTAAGTATTAGTTTTATTGTTTAATCAATGCTCTCATTAACAGTTTTAGGAATTAAGGAAGTTTAATTAAGCATGGAGTAAAGTAGATTAATTTATTTTCAAACCACAGTTTTTACCAACTTATAAGTACAGCACGCGACAATTTACTTCAAGTTTTAAATCCAATTAAACTAAATTATAAAGCAAAGGCTTTACTGTATATACAGTAGCTGGCTTATTATCAACCCAAATTTTGTATAAGCTGGGGAGAATAAAATAAATCGGGTTAACAATTTTAATAAGTTTTATTATTTAATAAACTTTATTATGGTGCATGATCCCTTTAGGCAAGACCTTAGGACTGTCAGCGCGGTGGTAATCCGATAGCAGTGTGGTCTTTCAACTTGCTAACCAATAAAATAGTTGAGGAGCTGCTTTTTAAAAAAAAAAAA
>NW_016692226.1:0-3026 GCF_001604755.1 Lepidothrix coronata | reverse complement strand
TTCTGGTTGAAAAATGTTACAAATTCAGTATCAGATTAGACAGACATATTTGTTTATAAAACCTATGAGGCTGATGGGATACCAGTTTTCCAAATGGTTTATAAATAGCAGTATTTTAGGCTGGGGTAGAGGCGTGAATGGGGAAGCTTCAGAGGGAGGGAGCGTAGAGCTGTGACCCAGAGCTGCATTCATGCATGAAATGAGATCTTGCACAGTGGACGTTCTTATTTTGGCTAATGTAGCCCCAGGCAGAAAATTCTCTTACTGCATTCTTGAAAGAGATTGTTTTCCCTTTCCTTTCTCTTTAACCTTGTACATTAATTATCGCTTTGCAGTTTCCGAATGGTAAATTGGCCAACTTATAGACAGGAAAGTGCATATTCCTGTAGTTCAGAAACAGTGAATGCATGCTTTTTCTGCCAGCATGACTGTACCCAGAACAGTTTCCTACCCTGGCTGCATTTTCCTCAAGAATTTGTGCACCTTCTAAATGTTGTCCTGTTTTTGAGGACAAGGTTGTGTATTGTGAGATTTTGGTCCATTGAAATTTTTTGTTTGTATTTTCTTCACTTTTAGTTTATTAATAGCTTTGCTTTTTCTAATGGAAGTATAGGGAGATTCATCAGCACATGCAGATATTGCATGAAAAATGAAAATTAGTGGGAGCAAAAGATACATTTAAATTGCCAGCTAAAATCACGTTTAGAAATTTACTACTCTTGGAAATATTACAGCTTCTATATAAAAGCAGGGAAAAAAAATGTCTTGGTACAAAGCCTCTGCAATAGTAAGACTGCAATCAGTCAGTAATATCTGTTACTGCCAGGAATGCTTAGATTAGTTGAGTGTTAGAGCACTGAACTGGGCAGCTTCATACAGTAAAACTCAAATAAACATTGATTAATATACACTCTGAATTAACTCTTGATTCACAGTGTTCACTATTTAAAATACATAAAACAAAGACCATCTTAGAAAACAACATGTTTCTGTATTCCTCTTAATATTATAAGAATCTTCAGATGCAAAATTGAACTCCTGTTCAGCCTTACCAGAATACAAGTTACATTTGGGTTTCAAAACAAGTTAAATGGGTTTTTCAATCCCAGGCTAGTTTTCAGTGGCCTGGAAACCACTAGTTATCTTCTGAGAAAGTAAACCAAGGATGAAAAGAAATTGCAGGTGATGTTCCATGCCAGTAACATCTAAGCTGCATTGGGTGGTTCTGGATTTTGGTGCCTACTGGTGGTATGATGTTTGGGATATGAACTGTTCTTTTGAAAAGGGGGAAAAAAAGAAGAAAAAAAATAGATTGGTTATTGGAAACAGGCAGTAAAATAAATAAGTCAGTGCCAAAGCTTTTGCCTAATTTTATTTTGAAACTCTGAGGCGGGGAGTTTTAGTTTTCCATGTCAGTACAGTGATAGTAATGTTGCCAGTCGCTCTGAAGCTCTGCAAAAAGACATCTGATTTACTCTTTGAAGTACCTGGGGTTTGTGTTGCTCTTTGTAGTACTTGCATCTCCTGACAGCTGACTATACTTGCCTCCTTTGGTCATGTTAACTGCTTCACATTGCAAACGAAGTTCTCTACACTGCTGTTTTGATAGATGTTTACTAGAGCTGGCTGTTAAATAGGTATTAATTTCTTATGTGATAAAATGGGGATTATTGCCTGTCTGAAGTCGTCTGTATTCACTGTGTATCACTATATTTCAACAAAACGTTTAACTTGAATTCCAGAAAACCATGCAGCACTTAATCTAATTCTCTTGTCCATGCACTTGAGTTATGTACTCTGGATATTTTTTTAGATTCTTTTTGAATAGAGGTAGTCACCATGCAAATTACTGAAATACAAAAGTGAATCTTGTACCTGTCTGCATTTTAGGCCAGGAGAAAAATGATTAGTGCTGCTTAGAAGTGCTAACAATTTCTATTTGTCTAAAATTAAGTCTTCTTTAAAAATTGAATTTTTGTTTGCAAAAAACTGTTACAGATTTCAGACCTCCTTTAGACGACTCTTGCTGATTTCAAAATGAACTTTGGAAACAATTTCCACTTTATTTTTCACTCCTTTGTTAAAACATGAAGATTTTAATAGGAAAAAACTATGATCTTTACCTGCAACTAGCTCCAAGGAAGATACTAATTACAGTGTGTAGAAATACTTCTTTGCACTGTATATCTGCTTTATTTAAGGTAGATCTGGTCACAGTGACAGCCTTGACAGCTGTTGTAATTGTTCTAGGGAAGCTGTGGGAGAAAATTTCCAATATCATCAGACAGACAAGAAGAAAGAAGTCTGCAAGAGGGAAGGAGGTTGAGGAAATCTGATCAATCTGATTTGAAGATCCCCATTTTTTCATTTTGGTCTCTTTTTCTGATACAAAATCTATCCAATTATTGTTTAGTTTGTGAGTAGATACCTCCTCAGGGGTGGATTTTGGCATGATTTTCTTGCTGTATTATAAATACTGACATCACGTTAATCTATGCAAATCACTGCTCAATCAATCTGAGCATCTGTGGTTGATTAAACAAAACATGTAGGTGTGAAAGCATTTGCATCTCACATGCTCTGCTGGATCTGGCAAAGGCTGAGGGGAGTGTAAAGGCACGGAGAGAGATTTGTCACTGTGATGCCTGCCTGGCAATTTGGGGTTCTAATTGTGACGGGTGCAGATACCTGTGTGGGCTGAGTCTTTGGAAAAAGTGGAGGTTGAAGAAGCTTAGGTTCAGCCCAGCTACTTGAAGATGTGAATCCAGCTCAAACTCAAACCTGTTTCTGTGGCTGCAATAGTGTTAAAGCTCAGATTCGGGGGGTTACAGCTTGCAGGGATGTGCCGGGGGATCCTGCAGTCATGCCTGTAGCCATCCCCGCAGATACCAAGTTGCCAGAGGTAGCTGACCACCAGAGAAGCCTTGGGATGGCCATGCTCCTGCAGCTCGTGGATAGTGAGGTGGGCAGCCCTTGAGAGGATCTGAGCAAGGTGGTGAATGGGAAGTGCCTTAAGGTGGTCTCTA
>NW_016692225.1:0-3027 GCF_001604755.1 Lepidothrix coronata | reverse complement strand
TCCAAAAGCAGGTGATTTAATGAGGAAAATCTTCAGATTAATCCCTGCTACCCAGCATTGCCACATCCTAAAAAACCTCTCCAGTATGTAACAGGCTTCTAGTACTTTCTCTAAATTACTCCATTTTCTTTTTAATACCAATACTGTCCTTTGGGCATTTTCTTTTAGCTGCAGATTAAGCATTTGATGTTGTCAAATAAGTCTAAATTATTTTATAGAAAGTCTACTTCAATGAATTAAAATGAAAATCTCTTGCTCTGTTCAGAATGCAAGGCAGGAGAACATCAGCTGCAGGATTTTCAGGTGTTTCTTTGTTTTTATTATTCCCTGGCAATAACTTGGACTGAGGGTAGAGAAAAGCCATAGAAAACATAATGGAAGTGAGTGAATGAGTGTGCTGCTTAAACTGAATCCTCTCCAGCTTTTATGATCAGACCCTTGTCCACCTCCACTATTATATGTTATACATGGATCCCTTGGGTTTATTTCCCAATGGAATGAGTTTGTGCAGGTTAAATTCAAGGTACATGGTGAATTACTCTGCTGCTTCTTCACAAAACAGTGAAGGATGTCCCACGTCCTCCTTTAGATAAAGGTTGTCTCATCACATTCTGTAAGTGTAATAAATACACAGCCAAATATTTATTTTCATCAGAATTTTAGTGTTCTTTTCTGAATAAGATAAAGAAATAATATTTTGAGGCTAGTTAGATGGGAAATCATATTTTCATTTTGGGAATATTAGAGTTATTTAGTGATATTTGAGAACAGGGTATCTCACAGAGGTTTGTTTTCTCAGTTGTCTGAATTTTAAAGTTATGTCACCATATAAAAGTTATGCCACCAGTTATGTCACCATTAGTATGATGCAGAATTCAAGATATTTTTTGACCAAACCAATTAACAGCATAAGGAGTGTTGTGTAGGATTTGTTGGTCTTCATTGTAGACCAAAAAAAGATAGACACATCCATCATTATGGTCTCTGTTGGGGCTCTTAGAAAGGGTTAATTATTTTTTTTGTCATTCAGTCCTGATCAGCAGTTACACTAGTATATGTTAGTCCATGTCTTGTGACACCTCTGTGCTCATGGCCATTGTTTCTTTCTGAAGAATCACGATTTTTTTCCTAAAGCAGCAGTAGTTTGTAGGATCCCATCTTGTGCTGATGTTTTTCTCTGTGTTTTCAGTGATTATGTATATTTGCAGCCCTTCAATGACTGGAACATCCATTTTGTATTTAGAATTAATTAATCATTGTTTTCAGTTTTTGAGACCAAAACAGCAACAGGTGACAATCTGTGCAAATTCACTGGAGTGGCAGTAATGAAGTAACATTGGACTGAAGTAACAGCATTGAATTTGCACCAGTGAGCACTATGTTCTTTTGACAATTCTTGCCATTTACTATTTTAGGGAGAACGGTGAATTGCAGCAACAGTTTTGAAACCATATTTCATGGCAACCTGACGAAAACTCATGCACAGTATAACTGTGGCTATTTCTTTTCTTTAGTTTTCATTTGTCGGTTTAGACAGATAAACAAATAAGGAACACAAATTGATCTCTCCACATATGTTAATCAGTGGTAAAAGCAAGGCCTTTGAGGATCATGAAATATGAGTAAACTGATTTGAATTATCTCACTTTTTCTAGAAGTACCTAATTGAAGAGGAAAAAAAAATGAAATTTTGTTTGGGGTACAAATTTGTTTGCTTGTTTGTTTACAAAATTAGCTGGTTTTTTTAAAGACTGCAATTATAAATATTTAGATTCTATTTTTACAAGAAGAACATATGGTTCTTTTTAAAATCATACCCACTTATATTAGTTTCAGCTTCTAAGCTAAGTGAATGTAATACTGCTGGCATAGGAATACAACCTCAGCTGAATAAAGTAGTCATGCTTTCTGCTAAATAGATGGTGGAAGTGCTATGTGGATGATAAATACATTACCTGGGACCATCTGGATTCTTGCCAGGAATACAAGACTGTTATCAAGAGCTTTCTTCCAATTATTTGGAATAAAAATTAATCTAGGAATAAGCTGTCTCTCATAGCAGCACCTAACTCTGATATCAGGAGAAGTGGTTTGGCCATTCACACTATTAGATTCTGCAATTTTGCTCGCATGACAGTAAGCCTTTTCGTATGGTTCTTACTCTTTAGCAGCTGTTAAACTAGGCATATTCGGAGTTTCAAGGGTTGTCATTTTAATTTGTGGTTTTTTATGAGCTCAGTTACTGATAACTTATTTGTGATTTAATGAGCAAATCCATCTTCCTTTTGGTTGATGGGATATGCGTGTAGGTAACCTTTGTGGTCTGCCCAGTCCCCAGTAAATGTGCTGAGACAGTTTTTTCTGACAACGATTCAGGCGAGTTCTCAGGTTCCATTTCCACAATGTGCCACAAAAAAAACTTTGTATTTTTTTTCCTTAATCTTGTTAGCCTTGATCTGTTGAGTTTAAAAATGTCATGTGTATTTTTATATTTTAATAGTCATAGCTTAGACCATTGTGGGGGAGGTTAAACCTCGTGTTGGGGCATGAGGTATGGATAGGTGGTAGAATGAAAAATTCTCTAGATGTTATAAAGACCTGCTATATTTGTCCTAGTGATCACAAAGGTACCATGAATTTAGTGCAGTAAATTTAATTTGGTTACTGGTTTTGTGTGTTCTCATATAAGACTGGTATAATTAAGACTGCTCATGTCAGTGTATCAGGAACAAACATTTTGTGTTATTAGTTGTGGCAGAAGTTGCATGAAAGGGGTTTCAAATTGCTATAAACATATCTGATCCTGACTGCTTGCTGTTGACGAACAGTATTCCCAGTCTACGGGTCAGCTTTATGCTAAAGTCTGATCAAGGCTCCCATCTCACAAATTTGAAATGCTTTCCCAAGTATGAATAAATTAACTTCCACAGTATCTGGAAAAGTAAACAAATATTATCTCGTTTAAACTGTGGGAAAAGCAATTTAGGCAGATTAAATTATTCGTCACATAAAGAAAAGCTGTATCAG
>NW_016692224.1:0-3027 GCF_001604755.1 Lepidothrix coronata | reverse complement strand
ACAGCTCTGAGAATAATGGTAACCAAATGCCCTGAGAGGTATCTGGCTGTTTTCTTCATCAGCTGTATTCCTCACAATGGAGCAGAACTGGGCAGAAGGCCATTTCATTTCCTGGGTACTTTCTACATCAAAGCAAAACCCAGATACTTTCCAGTGCTTTCATGAAATATCCATCTTTTGATTGAAAAGATAAGGTTTTTGTATTATTCTCCTTTTCTTCCCAGGCTTCTCTTTCTCTCTGTCCCGTTTTCAAACAAAAATTGATAACAGACCACAGCTCTGAGAAGTCTCACTAAAGAGAAAAGGTGAATTTATTGTGTCCTCACGAAAAGCTTTAGCTAAACACCTTGTTCCAGCAAAAATAAATTTCTCTGAAAATGTTCTGATTAACTCAATTTTCTTCATCTTGTCCAAAGACAAAAGAGGGCAGCTCTGGCTGACCCTGTTCATAGAAGGCAGCAGCAAGGGAGGAGCTTTTTTGCCGAACCACCTTGATGATGAGTGGAGGTAGGTCCAGTCAGCCAGACATGGCAGTGTGAAAATGAGACAAGAAAGGAGTGAAAAGAGAGCTGGAAGTCTCCACAAACATCTGAGTGAAGACCCAACTGCAAGATAGTTTAGAGAAAAAACTATATTTTTTACAATACAACACCTGTGCCTTTAAACTTTGTGGCATAAAATTAAAGGTAAGACAAAGAAGCTGTAACTCTCCCTATCTTACGTATTTGTGTCACACTGTATTTTCACATATGCATGACTCTTACTCAGCTAAGGCACATAACTTGACTGTGAGGTTTTTTCAGGAAAGTCATAAGTGACTCAATTTTTGAAGCATATTTTGCACTCTTCATTTTTTTTTCAATGGCCAAAATAAGAATACATTTTTTAAAGTCTACGATGGGGGCCTGTTGCTGCAAGGACTATATTTCTTTAAATTATAGGCTTTGACTCTAATGAAAGCAGAAATTATCCTTGAGTGAATGATTAAAAATAAATGATCTACTAACAGTATCTACAGACTATATTATCACTGCAGTGGGAGAAGCACAAATTCACAAGATTGGATGGCTGCACATCCAGCACTGGAAAATCACAGAAAGCAAAAAATCACATTAAGGCTTCATCATGAACGAATTCTGGTGTATTTGCAAGATGAAAATCAATACTATTCTATTGTTTAAGGTGGCAAGACCACAGACATTTCAGCAGTTTATCTGCCAAAGTGAGGTTTTGTCTTTCAATTGCCTAACAGAATGCATTTCTGGGTGGAGATTTTGTGAGGAGCATTTCCAGACCTCTCCGGAGGTCTCCTGGTGCTCCTGTTGTTGTGCATTCAGGACTTGCATGTCTTGGATTTCCACATCACATGCTGCTATTTTTGCCTTACAATAAAGAAAATCCAAGAGGAAAGAAAAAAAAAACAACCAGAATCCAGGTGGATCCCCAACTTCTATTTTTAGAAGGAAGGCTGACAAAAATCCCTTTTTATTTCTGGTGCTGGGAAACCCAGCCCAAGGCTGCGTATTTGTGCCTGTGGGGATGGGGTTGAGCCAGTAAGGTAAGACAGAGAAGAGTGGCATTTAAATAGACACATCTTGACAGTACTTCCAGCAGGTACAATCGTTTGTACTTAAGATGCCATAGGAATAGGATACCAAGATGCCAAGAATAGGATACTGTGAGTGTCCTCATTTTCCATTGAGGGCTTGGCACAGGTACAAAAAGGCTGAGGTATGAAAATGCTGCTGTGGCTCTAACTTTATGGGAGAAGAAGCTGACAAGACACAGAACACACACACATGTGAACAAGGATAAGCGCTGAGGCCACAGCCCATTGCTCTCACAGATTTTAGAAATCTAAGATCAGAATATGATGGCAATATGGGCAAACTAAAGGCAAAGTATTTCTATAATTCGCAAAAGATGCATAGACAAATCCCAACAGCATTAACAGAGTAAGGCTTTTGCCCTTACGTTTTTCATTGCAAATACCTTCCTATTGCAATTCAGGTTTCACTCAAGCAGCCATAGATAGTATAGTAAGTGAGAACCTATTCAGCTTGGGGGGGGGGGCAAGAGTATTCTGTCTACCTGAGCAAATAGCAGGACTAGTGGAGCTGAGGCTTACACATGGATGCCTAGGGGGCCAGAACTTCACTGCTATGGTACCCAAACTGTTCCTGGTATATCTTCAGTAGTTGCAGCCAGTTCTGGGTACCTGTGAAGATGTCTGTTGAAATCAAAACTTGTAGAGGTGGAGAAGAGTGAAATTACTTTTTACATTATTTTATTCAAGAAAAATAAATACATTTTGAAACTAAATAAAGCAGCCTTCCATAGGTTGGTGTTTATGGTTTTATGTGAACATGTCCTGTAATTCTCGAGAAAAAAAATTTAAAGTGGATAGCAAGGAGGAGTAAACCTGGCATTATGAAGGACACTATTCTCAAGGAGCACAGTTGCTGTGGAAGTGGTGGATGGCCACTCCAAACTGGCAAATGAAGTTCCAGCTATTGACAGGATACACTCAGAAATCCTCAGTACTGAGCAGTAGAGCAGTTGTTAGTGTTGGGTACCTGCATGGAAATAGCTACATGTAGTCTGACAGCACTTAAATGTTTAAGTAGTTTGATTCATCAAATTCTCACAGAAAAAATTTCTGGAAAGCTCTTAGGGCTCTCAAGAAGACCCATGCCTAGGTGAACTGTCTGTTTGTCCCAGACTTCCCAGAGAAACATCTAGCTGCTCTTTCTCCTGAGGCTGTAGTTCTTCTGATAGCCAGTAGTTCATATTTAAAGATTGTTTTGGTTTTGAGACCCTCAAAAATCCAATTTCCAAGTTCAAGCCCCCCTCCCGCAATTTGCGTCAGTGTGAGAGGGTTTTTCAGACAAAACACAGCTACTCGGCATTGGGGGAAGGGGAAAAATACTTACAAGGTTTATTTACATACATATATATATATATATAGGGGGGCCCCTGGTGGTCTAGTGGTTAGGGTGCTGCACTCTCACCACTGCGACCCGGGTT
>NW_016692223.1:0-3028 GCF_001604755.1 Lepidothrix coronata | reverse complement strand
GCTGACAGATGAGGGATGCAAGGGGTTAAGGGAGGAACGTTAATTGAGTTTAACTTTAGAGAGCTAAGTGTACCATATACGGAGTGCCAAGGTACTAAGTACCATTGCATCAATAGACCTCGCCATCAGGTTCCTGTGGGGGTAGTTCAGAGGATTCCTAATCATCCCTCAAAGGATCCCGTCTGTCTTTATGGATTAAACAGAGAAATCAAACTGCTAACAGGGTGAATTAAAGTTGGATGCTTAAAATTAAGTGGTGTGAATGTTGCCTTTCCCCCACTCTCACCTCCCACCTCCCACCTCATGATGGACACGACTCCAGGTAAACAGTACCAAAGGGCTGCCAAGCTTCATTTGAAGGGAAGCATTTTTAAGGTCAGATTTGGAGACAGAGAAGAATGAGGTTTTGTGACTGTGGCAGGGAGTGTAAGTGAAATCACAGAAATAGGTGTTGAGAAGTGTAGTGAGAGGCTGATGGAGGCTGGCATCACCACAGCTATCTGAGGCAGGATATGGAGTGGCTGTAAGGGATTAGGCCTCCATCTCAGGCATATTTCCAACCCTCCTTTGGTTAGGTGCTGTCAGACATCTCTTGGAAGTCTCTGCTTTTCTTAGGCTTAATCTCCATTGGTTTAAAGACATGAGTTCACACTGGCATCCTTTCTCAGGTGCCTATTACAAGCAACAAATTCATCATCTTGCAGTGAAACACTTGGGGTGAAATTCTGACCGCTTTGTAAGTCTAGTTCACCTTTGGTTCCACTGACCTCAAGATCCAATGATTTGATTCTAAACATGTTCACCTTTTCACCTAGGCAGGCATCTCAATTCCAGTGGTGGTCTGGCATTTCCCTTCCCTCACAGATGGGAAGGATGAGTCTGTCTGATTTCAGACTCTTAGCAGCTGTTGAATGTGACTGTTAAACTCCTTGCAGTCTTTTCAGTTGCCCAGATTAAATTTTTGTTTCCTAACCAGAGGTGCTGCCATTCACAATCACTCCGGATCTGGTACGAGTATTTAAAACCTTTGTAATTTTTTGAGTGCCAGTTGCAGAGTAGGTCTGATCACTATGGTCTGGGATGAGTAAGGACTTTTTGGACTCTGCCCATGAATTCATGGCGGGAAAGAAAGCTGTCAAAAACATCTGTTGCTAATGCCATCAGAGTTGCACTTCCACCTTATACGTGTAATTTTATTCTGACATCTTAGTCCCATGTCGTCATTTGTACTTTTGCCCCTAGGATCAACACTGGCATCTGTATTGAAAGTTGAGAGTGGGTATTTATGTAGGCTTTGAGCCATACCTAAATGATGTTTGATCTCAATGCCCTTATCACAGCACAGCTGTCTCTTTCTTCTTTCCAATTCTCTTTCATTCATAGGGCTGAAAGACCTTTTAATCTTCATGTAATTTTCTCTGCAAAGTCTAAATCACCTTGATATTTGGCAACATTGATTCTGTCTTTCCCTTCTTGATTGCTCAATCTTAGGGAATTTCCTGAATAATAAAAATATGTCCATATATGCAAACATGGTCATAAGGTCTCTTTCGGCACCTTGGCTCTATTTATTATATCTAATTTATAGAGGATTTATATTAGTCCAAATGTGTTCTTTACAGGCCTGATCCAATTTCTGTTTAAGTCAATGGCACTTCCGTGATTGATCTTAATGGTCATGGGATTCAGCCCAAAGCCTGGGATATTTAAATCAGTTTTAATCTGAAGGGCCTGTAATAAAACCAATGACTTTGATCTTCTTTTCTGGGAGTTCAACTGAGTCAGAGACTTCAATTTTTCTTTTTTTACCTCAAGTAACTGCATGTTAGGCAGGTGACTGTGAGGACAGTCCTCTTCTGCACAAGTTGTTCTTTATGTTTAGAACAGTGCATAAGACTTTGGACTAAGAAGGAAGTTATATCCATTACAGGCAACTTGGGATGCATTACATAGAAACTTAACTATAAAAATAATTACCTATTTCTATTAAGGCCCAGTAATCATATGCATGTATATATATATATATATATACACACACACATACATATATACATATATATACACATGCATACAGGTGCTTTGTTAATAAATTAGGTTTAATGATTTAAAGCAGCACTTGCCCTCTTCATCCTTACTGGACTCTTTTCTGGGCTGAATCTTGATGTCTTTTATAATCTGAGCTTCTCAAATAGCAGTTGTGATGGAATTTTTCCCTGATATGCTCTTCTATCCAGGAGGAATTGACTACAGATCATCAAACAGTTACCAAGTGGTTACAACTTACAGATCCTGTCAAGATTGTCTTGATATGAACTGGTGAGCTAGAAGTGAGGGAATAACTTACACATTCTTATGTACCATATATCCTCCAGCAGTGACAATATAACAGAAATGCTAAAAAGCTCATCTATTACAATCACAAATCAGATGGCCAACAACTTTAGTGTTTTAATCTTAATCTGCCTTTGCTTCTCCACTTGTTTTCTCTTTCCCCTTTGCCCCAACACATACAAATATAGAGCCTTTCCCTTTTTATAAATACAATGGATGTTGTTGTCAGTTCAGATAAGAGTAAATGCCAGATAGGATGGCAAATATTTTCAGTCCTGGCAAATGCAATCATAAGTTCAGTTTATTAATATTGCAACAGTTGCACTAAATGAGATCACTTGGATAACAAAACATTTATCAACAAAACGCTGCCACCTACTGAAGTTTTGCAAACAGCCCAGATGATTGGATAAGATCACAAATTCACTCTGTCACAAGCTTATGGTCTTTGCTGAAATCGTTCTGAGGGAAAAAAAGCAAGAATGATAACCAGCAGAACAAGACAAGACATCTCTTTCATGCAGTCTGTTCAGCAAGTGTCAGGGTAAATCCTGGAGAGAACCTCCAAAGAGGGAAGGAGATTTGGCTCTTTGTGCTCTGTACGTCATAGGATTTTCAAGCAATGTGGCTAGGGAACTCATCACAGAATCACAGAATCACAGAATATTCTGATTTGGAAGGGATCCACAAGGATGAA
>NW_016692222.1:0-3028 GCF_001604755.1 Lepidothrix coronata | reverse complement strand
TACATATATATATAATATATATATATTAACCTTATAGTTAATAAATATTTTTTTAATTACAGAGCAGATAGCAGTTATGTTAAGAGAGTCCTTCTGAGAAGACACTCAGCGGTTCTGAGTTTCCCCATGTCCTTGGAATATAGTCAGTCTAGTTTAACTCATACAGAAAGATCTTTGAAGATGGAAGACTCCCAAGCCATGTTATGCTTCCCTCCTCTGTCAATTTTAAAAGTAATTTAAAATTGCTGGCATCTGTAAAAATCATGGCAGAGTCAAATATCAATACCTATGTACATTTAGAGTTTGCACTTTGAATCATCTTTCTAAAATGAGGGGAAAGGGGCATCTTGTGAATGTTGACCATGCTGCTTTCAAATACAGAAAGTCATTCTGATCCTTCTGGTATCTCAGAGGCATTGTTACACATATAAAGTTTTAAATCAAGACTGACTTTGTGTTGCTGGGCTCATAAATCTTCTGAAAAAAATCCTAAAGGCAAAAATTATGCAGTATTTTACCAAAGTTTAATTCTTTCATGCATGAAAAATTTCAATTAGAATATAATTTTAGGAAGAAAAAACCTTGAACAAAACCCGTCAAACTACAAATGATGGAAAGTAGGTGTCTAGGACCAAAACTTTTGTGGTTTAATTAGACATAGCAGAAGCCAGAATTTGTTCCTTGGAATGGAAATGTGAGCTCTTTTTCATATTCTGTTTTCTAGACAATTACAGGAGAAGGTAACATGTTTCTAAAAATAAGCAAACATTTTATGAAAATGACTGTTTACAGAGATGTTGGTGTTACAGCTGATACTCCAGCCATGCCTGGAGGCCAGCATTCTGCTGGCATTTTTAGTTCCTGTTCCCATTTCATGATGTTCTCGTGCCCACATGAACCTGTTGTGTGCAGGTTGCTACTGTTCTCAACCTAATGAACAGTCATAGTGGCAGCACTGTGATATGTTGATTTATGCAGCCAAGAGTTGTGACTCTGTCCATGTGTGTGTGAAATGACTTACTCAGTAGTGTGATTGGTGCCTTCCAGCCATTTACACTTGCAGTGTCGTAAGATCATAGGATAGAAGAAGAAACCTGCAGAATATAAGCAATTCTTTCAGGCACTTCTGGAGAAAGGAATAGACAACAACTAAAATGGGTTTAAAGGGGGAAAAAGCAAGCTGTTTGAACCAGCTGATGGTAAGAGAAGGGCATGGCTTGCGTGAGATAGCCCTGGTAGAGGTTTGGGCCAAAACGTTTCTTCAGGCTGCAGAAAACAGGGTGCCAGTGGAACAGGGAATGCTTTGAGAGAATTAGGGAGCATTAGACACTAGCTTTGTAGATGTCAAAACTGTGTCTGGGTCTTGTGCTATTTTTTTCCTTACATATTTGGTCTTTATGGTGTGATATATTTCCATCTCCCATTGTCTCTTGCAGTGAAGGTTTTGTCCTTTCCTGTCATTCTCCCAGCTTTCACATCCTGCTGCTTGTTACTGGTTTTCTGGATACACAGCCACGTCCTACATTAAATTATTGCAGGGATTCAGGTTTAAAAAACACATCTACTTCAGTCACTTAGTAGAGACAAAGAACTTCCTCTGGTTTTTACTGTTAGTGCTGGTGAATGGAGACACTTCCTGACTGCAGAAGGTACTGAAATTGTCCCATTTCTTATGAAGGAACTGTGTTGGAGAAGGATTTCCTCCCTAACCTGGCCTTTAGCAGCCTTTAATAAAAACTTCAGTTGCTATTGAGCAGGTTTCTCCTGTCAGGTTAGGGTCACTGTGCAGTGGCAGCCTTTGTGGATGTGCTCTTGCACTCTTCCATTAGGAGGAATGTTGCCTGGAGGTCAAGTGAGGTGATCCTTCCTCTCTTTGAGAGGGACACATCTGCAGTACTGGGTCCAATTCTGGGCTTCCCTGTAAAACAGGAGACATGGATATACTGCAACAAGTCTGACAAAGAGCCACAAAGATGAATAAGTGGGGAGAAGCTGAGAAGAATAGTTCAGTTTTGGGAGTAAGACAGTTGTGGGGATCTTAAAAATGTTTATAGCTGTTGGTTGGAGTAATGAAGATGGAGCCAGGCTTTTCTCAGTGGTGCCCTATGACAGAACTGGAAGAAATGGGCTCAAAGTGAAAGCAGGAAATTCAATTTAAATATAAGAAAATACTTTTTTTTACTGTGAGGGTGACTGAGCATTTACCCTGAGATGTTGTGAAGTCTCTGTCCTTGGAGATATTCAAATCCCATTAGGCAAAGTCTTGGGTAACCTTCTTCAGCTGAGCCTGCTCTGAGCAGGGGCTTGGACTAGGTGATCTCCAGAAGTGCCTTCTAGCCTCAGCCCCTCTGTGATTTTTCAGTGTGTCACAAGAATCTCTTGAAAATGTCTGTTTCAGGTCTCACGTTCATCTTCCTTTGGGCTGTCTTTCATCCTGTCATGGACTGGAAACACCAACTGGACAAACTACTCTGCTTTCCACAGGGAAATGGGTGTTTGCTGGAGTTTTGATCGGTACAAAGATGTTTGGTGGGAGGTTGCTACCCTTTGTCTTCTGTAGCTGTATGAGGCCTGTGCCAGAACTTTGGGGATAACAAACCTGCACATTTATTTTGTGATCCTTTCTGTTGCATGACCAGATAGTTTGTGAGTAATGAGGTTCAAAACAATCACTCAGGATTTGGACGGATTGTGGGAAACCATGATGCTACATGTCTAGTCCTCACCCTGCACATTTGTTGCTTGTCACGTGGTCAGCTTTGTCCTCTTTGTACTTTAATCTTTTTGCATGTGTGTCTGTAAAGTGTGTGTGATTGTAATTTTTTTCTGTCTGACCACTTTTCAGGAAGCTCCCGTTGCATTTTGTTTCTTGTACTAAGAAAGCTATTTCTTCTAGAGCTGTTTCGTTCTGAATTTCAGCAAGAGAGAAATGTGTAGATAAAGCAAACAGATTAAGGGACATCTAGGAGAACATTTTTCAAGTATCGTGAACAATTTTGCCAAGATTCCTGTTAAAGAAAATAAGCTT
>NW_016692221.1:0-3028 GCF_001604755.1 Lepidothrix coronata | reverse complement strand
TGCATGAGTCTGGCCAATGTTCCCCCTGGGGAGCAGCGCTCCCGGTTCCTTGCTGTTGGGTTGGTGGACAACACTGTCAGAATTATTTCCCTTGACCCTTCGGTGAGTAGCTGTGCTGTTTCTGCCTTCTGTTGGCTTGAAATATTCAGAAGGGTACTCCAGAGGTGGGCTATGTCCATCCATACTGTCTTTTTGTATTCAGGTGGATGACCAGGAATGGATAGCTTGCATAGCTTTTCTCTGCTGGCTGGGAGGAAACATGGCCCTTGGTCCTTCCTTGAAACAGATTACCTTGTTTTATCTAGAGTCATCCATGCCTGGAGGGTTCATGTGATGAGTCACAAAAGCATTTTCTTCTTTCTCTTCTGGCTGGGGCTTTTTGTTGGGGTTCCCCCCACATCTCCCTGTTTGCACTTGTACTAAAAGCAGATTCACTCTGCAAGCAGGTCAACAGCAAACCAGCCTTACCATTCTTCTACCTGCAGCAGATGAGTGTTCAGAGGATGGCTGCAGTAACCTAAATTTTGCTCAGGTCACTCCATTCTGATAGCTACAAACTGTGCTAGAACCGTTTGGAAGGATCCAGTTTATCTTCTCTAAAGCCCAGGCTGCTACCGCTCCTGCTTGCCAAAATCCACAGAGCCAGCATCTATCGTGACTTTTTTCTGTGCAGGGTACTTCTTTCTGGAGATTTTAAAGGGCATCTTGAAGCTCCTTAGGTGGAGCTTGAATCCCTTTGTGCCATGCCAGGCCTTGCTGACTGGTCCCTCTCTCCTGTCTCCCCCAGGACTGCCTGCAGCCGCTGAGCATGCAGGCGCTGCCCGCGCAGCCCGAGTCGCTCTGCATCGTGGAGATGGGTGGCACGGAGAAGCAGGACGAGCTGGGGGAGAGGGGCTCCATTGGCTTTCTGTACCTGAACATTGGCCTGCAGGTGAGAGGTGCCTGCCTGGTTCTGACAGGCGTTTCTTGGGGAGTTTTCGCTAGGAAGGTGGATTGTTAAAATAACCTTGTCATCGTGTGGCACAGCACAAAGCCTGGCTGTTCCCTCTTTGCTTAACAGCTGTGAGTGAGGCATTCACTGTGTGACAGAGTAGAGGTGCAAGTTTCCCTATACATTCCTAGACTTAAGACTAGTTAAAAGACAGTATATTGTCCCAGATTTCACGTAGGATGAACTGTGCTTTTCCCCTTCAAGGAAGAGGGCATCTTCTAAGAACTACTTCTGGGTGAAATGTTGAGCAGCTCTTTAGAAACTGCCTGTAGGGCAGAGTATCAAAGAAGTAACTGCCCACAAGCAGAGGCTCTGCTCTAATAACTCTGCTGTTACACAGTTTTTTGTTACATCCAGTACTGACTCTGTGATCTTTGACCAAAAAATGTTGTTTTGACAATTTGACATGTGGTAAAAATAATCAGCACACTCCAGATTCTTTCGCATGCCTCAAGCTTTATGTCAGAATGCAAGCTCTTTTTAAGTAGCATTAAGTTTTTGGGTAAATCCTTTGTACCAAGAGGGATGTGGAATTGGCCCTCAGGTTTTAATGGCTTATGTGATATACTGAAGTCCTTGGTCTGTTTTTTATTTTGAGGGGGGGAGGGGGTGTGTGTGTGTGTGTTTGTGTTTGTTTTACAGCGATTCCTTTCCGCCCTGTAGGGCTGTGCTTTTTTTAATATTAAGAGCCAACTTAGAGCATGGCTGTAGGAGAGAGCTGTGCTGTCAGCTAGGAAAACAAACACCTAATTCCTCAGAAACTGCCTCTCTGTTTTGAGTTATGGCTGTAGTTAGTTATTTCTTACCTGCATCTCGATCTGACTCTCTGGTTTGATGCCCAGAACGGGGTGCTGCTGAGGACCGTCCTGGATCCCGTCACCGGGGATCTCTCCGACACCAGGACCCGCTACCTCGGCTCACGGCCCGTCAAACTCTTCCGCGTCCGAATGCAAGGCCAGGAGGCGGTGAGTGAGGAGAGCTCCTGCATGGGTGCAGGTCCAGTCCCCAGGCACCGCGTCCTGGGTTTCCCTGTGGGGTGGGCAGGGTGGGGAAGCAACACAGCAGGACCCTCTGGGTAAGGGTGGGAAGTAGAATGACTTCATTATGGAGCCGCCTGGCTCGCAGCTTGCTCTTTCACAGACAGTCTTGTTCTTGTTGGTATTCCCCTTACTACTCAGTAATGTGTAGTGCTGCCCTACCTTCTCTAAAGAAGGGCTCTTCTGACCCATAGGCTGTGTTTTTACAGCATGTTTGAAGAGCTTTGAGCACGTTCTTGGGCTTAAGGACACTGAAAAACCTCATCTTGCCTTAGTGCACAGAGAGGCAGAGAGAGCCCTGTGCAGAAGTTGTACCCTTGAATGCTTGATGCAGTGGATGGTTGTCTCCTTGCATGCTGGAAGTGGTTCAGCCAGGGGCTGGACAGCTGCCATGCAAAGTTCAAGGAAAATATTTGCATGATTTGGCATAGAAGAAAGAATGTGTTTCATCAGAAGTGCCATTTCCAGCCTTTCTGATGTGGCACTGGGGAAATCAGCCACCCCCTGCTTGACTCATTTTTGGATGACACCTTCAGAGTTGAGAAATATTGCTGATCAGTGTAGGGGGCCAGATCTGGGAATTTAACCTCTGCTGTAGTGTCAAGGTACACTGGGTGAAATTCTTCAACTTGCTTCTGCCAGCTGTAACTTGGAGATGAGGAGCTTTGCAGCTCTAGCAGAGAGTGCTTTTCTTCTGAGACCAGCTGTTGTCACTCAGGCAGAAAGTAAGGTAGCACTGGAATTGATTTAGTCAAAGCTGAAAAGTTTAGAAGTCCACCTGCTTTGTTTCCCTTAATTTGATTGAAAATAGGCTTCTGATTATTTTAAGTAAATTTCATTAAGACTGCTACAGCATTTGAATTGTGACAGAGCAGTAAATACTTATTTTAAAAGATCTGTTCCTGCTAGAACAGGCTGTTTAAAAAAAAAAAAAAGATATGACAGTATTGTTGATCTTGGCTTTTACAGATAAGTAGTGTTATTGCACCTCAGTCTGAGT
>NW_016692220.1:0-3029 GCF_001604755.1 Lepidothrix coronata | reverse complement strand
GACAGCAAGGAAGCTAAGCTGGGTAGACTTGTCACATGCAACCTGCCTGAATGTTCTCAGACCAGAAGACAATCAGGTCTTGGTTGTACAGGATCCTGTACATTCTTACTGAGGCTATTGAGAGTAATTGTTCATGGATTTCATGAAATCAGATTACTCCATAATCCAATAGGAACATTTGACATGCTACACCTTATTAAGAAGTCACTGTAAAATTGTTATGTAGATTAGATATTCACAAGGAAGAGTGCAAAGAACAAAATAACTAGAGAATTGTATAGTGGTATGAAGCAGCCAAGCAGTATCCTGACTGTTGCCAATTACATACCAGTCTAGTTTTTGAAAAGGGATTATATTTCTGAATAGAATACATTTCCAGAAACTCCACTGGGCATCATTAAACCAGTGGTAGGTTCAATGTACAATCCAAAATCCCATTACACTTTTGTAGATGAAGGACATTTACCAGCCGTTTTGTGTAGTACTGCAGTGCATACTTACATAGAAGACAAGAAAAATAATGCACACTAGGACAGACACTAGGAACAGGGATAGTTTCAAAACAACACCGTTGCTAGGTAATTGTTAGACAGCTGATTAGTTCAATGTCATCACTTAGTTTTCACTTGCCTCTCCCCATCTTGCTCATCCTCTGATATTGTTCAAATAATGGGATTTTCTTATATGAAACTGCTATCATTTGTACCCTCTATTTCCCTTCAAGTTCCATACCCACAGTGTTTTGTGGAAAGATTATAACACTGCATGGTGTGAAATGTGTGCAGGTTGACACATACTCTTTTAAAAAGCAAACCTGAAAAACAGAGTGACCTCTTTGCTGATATTCTCGCCATTATAGTCTGGTTTGGGTCAATCACATGCCAAGAAGCAGTCTAAAAACTTTATTTAATTCTTAAGCTTAGTGTATTCCTCGGTGTTACATTGCAGGCATCACCCTTTTCCACTGCTGAAGCCTAAAGGAAGTGATTGCCATCGTGCCCATCACCCTTTGGCTGCTGCAGTGATGCAGGGCCAGTGCCACTGCAACAGCCTCCCCCTGGCCACGTGCATCCTCTTGAGGGGTTGTCGCTGCTCACACCCAATGCAGCCACACGCCTCGGCTGCTGCTGTTGCCGTGTGTACTGGAAACACAAAAAAACCCCACAAAAAAATCTTCAATCAGGCCTCATTAAAGCATTAAAACCCAGAGTCCAAAGAGTGGCCATTTCATTTTCTGTGAGGCACGTGCTGTTCTGTCATGATGACCTTGACATTCAATTTTATCATTTCCTCTCAAGTAAGAGAATTTGCAGGGGCATATTCCATAAGTTCAAAATCTTCCATTGCAAATGTGATTTGTCTTCCAAAGCAGCAGCAAATCAAATTCTGTGTTTAATCATAGCTGCTTGTGCGTATTTCCAGGTTTATTGATTTGGCAATCTAGCTTCTGCAAAATGCAAAACTAGACAATTAAGCTCAGGAAAGGCTGTACGCATCAGCTGATGTCCCCTACTGTATGCAGGCTGATGGTATGTATCCACATGCCTGTGAACTAGTCTGGAAAATGAGAAATGCCTGTGATCAGTAACATTGTTATTATCTAACATTAAAAAAATATGCTCTTTCTGATTTGACCAGGTTTCTAAGGTATCAGTGGTCATTCTAGAATTTATTTCCATAGTAAAAAGGTGAACATCATCTGTTTTTCAGTTCATCACTTCTTAAAATCAACATCTAGAAAGAGAGAATGCTTTTTATTAGACCAAATAGTGCAGTCGGAAGATCGTAAAGCTCAAGCTTTAGGGCACACAAGCCCTTTCTCAAGCCTAACATGAGTCAAGCATGCACAGGAAAGAATTACTGTAGCTGCAATTCAGCTAAGGGGTAAAAAAATATTTCCAAAACTCAAAACTAAACTTTCAGGAGATTACTTTACTTACTAATGTGTATAATATTACTGGATAAATGAAATTCTGATCTTAAGTATGGGGGTTTTTGACAGCTTACTAGAATTTTCTTCCTATCTTAAATGCTTCAAATTCACCACCATTTTTGCCTACTATTCAAAGCTGACACATGTTAGAAGTAGCAGCCATTTTCAGAATAAGCATGTGCATAGGCACTTTCCTTGTTTGACTCCCTAGTTTCTTACAGTTATTCTCAACATTTCCTATCTTTTAGTATAATTTAATAATATCCAGAGCAATTACTAACTACTTAGTTTAATGTTTGGTCTGTCTTTATCAGGCCAGAAAAAGGGCTTGAGAGCTTCAGCTTTCTGCTCTTTTCAAACTACATCATATTTTCCATCTTATAACCTTGGCTAGTGCAACCACCTAATGCTGCTATTAGTTTTGGTACGTTCTTTATAGTAAATAAACATGTTCAGTATGCAGCAGAGAATCCATTATTCAATCAAAAAGGGAGGGTATGATCCCACTATTTACATCCTGTTAATATTTAATAAAAGGAGTAAAAGAACAGAAGAATCATTCAGAGATAAACAAATATAAAATAATTTTATTCCTGTGCATTATTTCACATCTTTCCTCTGTGGTTTTCAATATGACTTTAGAGAGTATTTTTGAAAATCAAACAATATTTCAAATCAGCATAATGAGCAAAATAATGCTACTTATACCCATACAAATTGAGTGCATTTTGATAAATTGGTCTTCACAGGATATTTAATAGGACAATTCTTAGCATGTATTTCTCCTTACTGGTAACTTTTATCAAGCAGAATCACAGAATCATAGATTATGCCAAGCAGGAAGGGACCCATGAGGATCATCAAAGTCCAATTCCCAGCCCTGCATAGGACAGCCCTGAGAACCACACCATGAGCCTGGGATCGTTGTCCAAATGCTTTTTGAACTCTGTCAGGCTTCATGCTGTGACCACTTCCCTGGGGAGCCTGTTCCAGTGCCCAACCACCCTCTGGGTGAAGAACCTTTTTCTAATACCTAACCCAAACCTCCCCCTACACAGCTTTAGACCATTCTCTCAGGTCCTGCCGCTGGTCACCA
>NW_016692219.1:0-3030 GCF_001604755.1 Lepidothrix coronata | reverse complement strand
GTACCTAAGATACAGGACATTAAAATAATTTTCCAAAAATATTCAGACAAATAATGCAATTCCATACTGGTCTTGGTAATGGCATGAAAGCATAACCCCACCCCCCTTACTGCTGCACAATCACAAGTGACAGGCATTTGATCATTATTGCAACCACCTGTCAAGTATCACAATGAGTTTTCTCCCATTTCGTGAGTTAAAAGGGCTTATAAACTGCAAAACTGTGCAAAATACAAAGTGCATTAAAAAAAATCAATATCTATTTAGATATCCTCTTAAGGAAGCTTACTTTTGATTAATTTTCTTGACTCTTGAGAAATCTGGTAACAGGAACAGGGGAAGAACACTTGTATTTATAAATTGGTTTGTCTAACAAGTTTGAAGATTTTTATTTTTTTTTCAGCTCTCATTTTGCATATAACTGATTCTCCTCCTTTGCAGAAGATCCTCTGTCATATGTTCATGTAAAAGGTATTCTTTTGAAAGCCAGAAAAAAAAAATAATCTCCTATTCAGGCAATAGCTTTTACAGACTAACCTTTTTTGTCAAGATAGCAGAAAGGCATTGTGTTTTTAGCCTGGCAATGACCACATTAATGTGGTTGGCAATGTATCTGTGGGAATGGTACATAGAGACATGGGATTTCTAAGGAACCTCAAGTCATCTCAAGTCCACCAAAAAACAAACAAAAAACCAAATACCCAACAAAGGAAACCTTTAGCACAAGTTCAGCTTTTGCCCTGAATATTTAGAAGCACACCAAGAAGGGGATATCAAGTCCTGATCCCATCATATCCAAACTCAAAGCACTACATTTCCTCTCTCTAGTGATTTCAGCTGTACAGCTCAGGCCTTTGATTGTGATACATGTTACCCTTACAGGCACGCCCTCCTCTTTTTGGAGCAGGACAGTACGAAGGCAGAAGGTTCATCTGGCCAGCAACAGGCTGAATGTTTATCATTAACTGAGGAGCTAAGTCTACTCGGTAAGCAATTCACTGGAGTTTGTATATAAATACTGATTTGGGGATATTTTTCTCCAAGTAAACATTTGCAAATAAAATTGCAGTCCATCCTCATTCTTTATCTGGAAATCACAGGATCCAAACTGACCTTGTCCTATAGTCTCATCTTACAGCTCTTTAAGGCAAGGCATATTCTGTTCTTAAAACCAAGGGGGCAGATCATCTTCATTGAAACAATGAGTAACAATTCATGAAATATATCGCATCTTTTACTTTGGGATGATAAAGGATAATCAAGATTTTGAACGCTGTAAATTGAAAAACTCCCAAGCAGGCAACACAGCTCAGAGACAACAGGGAGAGACAGCAGCCAATGAAACAGTATTCAAGAAATCCTTGCCAGCACAAATCTTGTGAAACTTGAAAATGTTAAAAGTTTAAAAATTATTTGTAACACATCCCTGCATGAATTCTTGTTTTTCAGACCTGGAACAGAATGAATGCTGACCTACATTAGGCTGGTACTTGGTGTTAGTGTATCCGTATTGCATGCATCCTGTTTGATTTTGTCTATACATATTGGAGAGGCAGGAATAATTTTCAGTTCTTAGGACACATTTGCGATTTGAGAACTAAGCCCACTAGAGACAAATTAGGTATTTTTCCCCTTCCCAGTTTGGTGCTTTTTAAAAAAAACGAGTCATTAATCTAGTGCACAGAACCAGCTGAAGGATGGTCCAGGTAATTCTACTGTGGCAAGTATTGACAGTGGTTAATGCTTAAACAATACACTTTGCTTTAGTCAGAAGAGACAAATGGTTCATAGCCTATGAATTCTTCCAGGTGCCTCACTCACTCCTGAATTTTCCTACACACTGTCAGTGTAATACCTTGTCTCTTTCTCCCTCAGATATTTGTCAGTGCACAAATGTATTTCTACCCTAGATAATCATGGCAGACAGGGACAACATATTGATATACAGCACTACTTTACACCAAGGTATGAATATTACATTAGCTGAGTTATCACTATAAGTTCTGACCTTCAACTACCCAATTTTAAATTCATTCATTTTCAAACTATTAAACTCTTCTCTGTCACATCACAGAAATCGACACTATGATGGTTTTTCTGACAATGTTTCAGTCAAAACAAACTATGATGTATTAGTAGAATTTGTAAAAACGTGTTTGTGCTATTAAAAATCTGGAAGGACTCTGTAGCCTGTGGTCACAGATTGACTCTGAGTAGTCAAGAAAAGAGAAGTGTCATGTGAGTGATCAGTTCCAGTTCTTCTGATCCCTGATTGTGGATCAGAAAGCTCAGTTGTTCTGTCAAAGACAGAAATCTGGGTTCCATTTACTGCTCCTCACTGAAAAATCTCTAATGTGTGGATATTCCTGCTCTCAGGAGTGAGTCCCAAACAACAGAACAAACTAGATTATGAAGAGAGCAAAGAGAAAAGGTTAAATGAAACTTTTCCCCAACACATTACTGGCAAATTGAGGGAGGATCAGGGATCTGAGAAAAGCCTTCTCCCTCAATTTGCTGCCCTCATATATTCTAGCAAGTTCCCAAAACTGGTCATGTGTCTCAACGTATTCACTTCTCACCTAGGACAAATTAAAAGGCAGAGAAGTTATTTCTTACAAAAACTGATCCACTCTTCTGGCATTTAGCTAGAAGAGGGTATCTAACCTTTCTGAACTACAACAAATGAATTTAAAGCGAAAAAGCCAAGCCAACATCAGAGCTCCCCCAGAGCAACACCAACTGCTGGGGAAGCATTCAGTTCCACTGTCTGCAATGTAAGAGTTAAAGGGGAAAGGAGCAGCAGCATCACCACGTAATACAAGGGGATCTGACAATACAGCACTTAAATACAGCTACACACCCCCCTGGCCTTCCGAGCCCTCCTACCTGTGCAGGCCACTGAAGGTAATTGTATAATAACAGCAGGCTGTCACAGCACTATGGAGACATCCCTAACAGGCCAAGCAGGAGGTCTGCATGAGCATTTACATGCCACTTAGAGACACTTTTTTGCCAGGCTTTCAAAACATG
>NW_016692218.1:0-3030 GCF_001604755.1 Lepidothrix coronata | reverse complement strand
AAAATGGCCCTAATTCAAAATAGTAATTGCAAAGGAACAAATACCCTCTCCCCTCTGAAGACAATATGAGAAATACAAAGATATCCCCCATTTGTGAATAATGGAAAGCACTTATTCTGGTCTGTATTAGTTTGGGCAGTGTGTACCAGGAAGAGTAAGAGTACAGCCTCCATTGGCTGCAAAGCAATGAGGCACTGAGGCTCATGAAACTATGGCTAATAGATTTATTCTGGTTAGCTGAAAACATCATCTGATGAGGAATTTATAAGTAATAACCATCATAGGTTCAGCAATTTCCAAAGCAGAAAGATAATCACCTTTCTTTTGGTAACAGAAATTTCCTATTGCAGTGTGCACTGCAAACCAGATGAGAAGTGTACATCGGACAGCATGGTTTACCAGGCAGAAATTGCATTTTGGGGTGACACCTGCTCTGTGAGTACCCGTACTCCCTGGTAATCCACTTAGGAGGCTGCTAGTGGACCTTTTTACCTCGGTAGAATGGGCAAGGGGCAGCAATAGGATTATTATTCCTTGGTCTCCCCAGTCTCCTTAGTTGTCAGGATTTAGGAGAGAGCTGTCTCACAAAGCTGGCAATAATCTAGGTGCAATATGTCATTTTTCAGAGCAGGAGTAATAGACAAATGCTATTCTGGCTGGTAGAGTAGTAGTTCTCAAGTTGATGAAGATGGTGGTTAACTAGCTTGGAGATTCTGCCTCACCAAGCAGATCTCTTATTTCAAGGCTCTTTTCAGTGCCACCAGATTCAAAATGGTGGTTAACATTTGCACTGCAAATGTTTGCACTTGGGGAATACAAAAAAATTTTCCATTTAATTGCAGTAAATTCTTTCAGAAGGGATGTAAGAAGTCAAAGATTTTCACTCATGTATTTCTCAGCAAAAATTGGGATGGACACTTCTGGAGATCTTAACGTGACCCATGTTTTCCTTTTTCCCTCTGTAAGGACAAGTGCGACAGTAGGACTGCATTTTCAGTCCTTCCAGCACAGCACCAGTTGATTCTTGTGGGAGTCGTCATGTTTCTTATCCGTTAAAGCAGACCCCTTAATAGCTCCTATCACAGCCAGGCAAGCTTTAGAAGTTTAGAGTGTCTCTTATGAGACCTAGTATTATACATCTAATTCAGACAAGTATGTCTCGCAATCACTATTGCATTGTTTCGAAAGAAAATACAAGAATTATCCTTTCCTCTCTGATGCATCAAAGCCCACTCATAGGAGGGTTAAATCTCCTGGCAAGAAGGTTGTGGTACGATTTGCTATTCAGCTATGCAGCAGCCGGTGCACAAAAGCTGACTAAATACCATTGGATCTGCTGTCAACATTTAGCTGTGCATTCTTGACAGAAGTTTTCTCTTTGATATGTTGCCTCTACAAAGGAAACTGCATAGATTGTATACAATCTTTACAATCCCTTTGGTTATTGAAGCTCAGAGTGATTCTTTTTTTTCTACAGCATAGGAAAAATATTATTACAGATATCTGTAGACAGTCGCATGATTAAAAAAGGAATTTCTTTTGAGTGGCAAGTTTTCAAATGTGATCCCATTGGAAAAAGAGGGTCCATCCAAAATACAGAGAGAAATTGATATTAAAAGTTTGGTTCTCTTTTGTCTGAAGATGTTATTTGTGCTATGGAAAATAAGTGAGGGAATTTCAGCCTGCAGGTTAGGGCATAATTACCCTTGACTGTGGCAACTGTGGTGGGTGTTCCAGAGAGCAGGATGAACATTGCTTTGGTGCCAGTGATTGGTAGGTCTGGTGTGCCTGTGGTTTCTGTTTAGCATCTGGCATTAAGAGCACGACCTGAGGTAGGAGGTGGAGGCAGGACCACCCCAGTCAGCTATGGCTGCTTTTTACATTGGCATTGGACGGACCCCAGAGTTTGGAGGTGTGAGCTTTGGACCTGTAAACGGGAGAAGCTTTGAGACCAAAACAGAGATTTTGCAGCTTCTTTCCCCAAAAGGGAAAAAAGGGCCTTTTCTTGCAGTTTAAGTAGAGTTGAAACTGCAGGGGAGAACTCAGGCTGCTGTCTTCTGTCCCTGTTGGAGCAGTGACATATGACGTTGGCTGCGGGTTTTGTTTCTCAGTGAGAGCCACTAAGTGTTTAAAAATCTTAATTCTCTAGAAGTGTATTCAAGATCTGAAGCAGTATATTTAAGAGTGAAAACGCAATTTTTATTAAAATGTGAATTTATAATAATGCCTGTCTGGTTGGCAAATAGCTGATTTACATCAAGCCCCAACTTAAAACATGGTGCTTGAAGCACCATGAATATAAAATTCTATCCTTTCCTATCCCGTGTGTAGGAGGAATCCATCATAATTGTGGATACAATGAAGCAGTGGATTTTGACATTTTATTAAGGTTTGGACATGTAATCACTCTACAGTGTTCTGTTCAAAGAAGCCTCTGCAGAAAATAGCAGAAAATTACCATGCACAAATAACAGAGAGAAGCACTGAACTTCAGATTTACACTCTCGTTACTGGCTGCATTGCATTCCCAGTTCTTTCTGTATTGTCTTTATGGCTTCTGGTGTTTTGAGGGTAAGGTTCCCATTTATTTTTGGAACTCTAAAAGGACATAAATAATAATGGCTGAATTCCAATATGACACAGGTTAACAAAAACTATAAAAGTTCTTTACTCTTAAATTTCAAAAGCAAAGCTGATATCTTTTCCTACTGTTTTCTTTTGATTTCTTTTCCAAACATACCAGAAAAGTTAGCTGTTTCTGACCATTAGTTGAGGTGGATGTTGTGTTATATCTCTCTGTGGTAAAGTTCTTATAGATATTTTTTTAATGCTGACATCAAAGTCTGGACTCTGGTTATAAAAAAAGTCACTTTCTTTTGTAAAGTTACTTCTGTAATTACCATCATGAGGATTTTACATAAAAATATTCATAGATGCTAAAATAGAAGAAAAATTGTTTATGGAGAGCGAGGAACTTCCTAATCCTAAGAAAAGTGTACCATGTTTAAAGAAAAACATGCTTTTATTGAT
>NW_016692217.1:0-3033 GCF_001604755.1 Lepidothrix coronata | reverse complement strand
AGCCTCATTTCAGACACTTTGGAATTTCTTTCATCTCTTCATCTCAAGAAGAATAAAAAATTTTAATTATTATTATTTTTTTTCAGCGCATATCACTGCCCTAGGTTATAATAATGTGATGTAGTAACAGAATACTTTCAAAAGAATTCTTAAAAAAAAAAAAAAAAAAAAGAAAAGCAGCCTCTCATCAGAGGAATGTGCAAGCAGAGTACATTTAAGAGCCACATTCTGTGCTGCCATGGCAACCAGAGTTTTAAAAATGATACCGTCGGTGTTCCAAAATGATGCAACCTACAATGAACATCAGGAATAATTAAGAAAAGTCGTGTGTGCTCCACGCTCAGAAGAAATGATGAGGGGACCATTTCTCTGTGGGTGTTTTTTGCCCCCCTCCAAGTGATGTTTGCTGTTGTTTGGGGTGTTTTTTGCACTGGGAATTCTCTCACAGGGCTCAGTGGCAGGTTTGAGAGATACCACCCCATTTTTTTTCCCTGAGGGGTTTTCTGAGTTTTTTCCCTGCTGAATCCATGTAGTTATTTACTTCAGTAACTGCAGAGCTGGGATGGAGCTCTGGGATGAAGGTCCTGTCCAGCCAGTGCTGGTATCCACAGCCAGGGATTCCTGTCACAGCCTGCAGGCTCTGCCATCACAGGAAGGCCCTGCATTTATTATTATCCATTTTTGTGCTTCATCCCCATTTTCACTGTGCTGCCAGCAGTGGAGAGGGAGCAGTAAAACCTGGGAGTCCCAGGGATGGGTGATGGTGCACAGAGGGCTTGCACATGGCAGAGGTCACGAGTTCAGACCCTTCAGTGAGGAGCAGAGGAGTCTGAACTTGTTAATGACATGACTGGGATTTTTGGTGTGGGTAGGGAGAGTGAGGGGACTGGGACAGAACAGCAGCCCAGGTTTCTGAGAAGTCTCGTGAAGCTGAAATGTGAATATTTTGCTGCTAATCCCATGAGCTGGATACCTTCTCCTGCCTCATCTTTTTCCAACCCAAAAATTAGCTTTTTTTTTCTAAATAAACTATTCAGTCTGTTTAGGAGAATAAGATTGAATCCTGCTGCTTGCCAGACACCAAAGAAGAAACTATATCTGCTAATTAAATTACCCAACCCAAATAACCATTCAGGTTCCAGGCAGGACTGCAGCTCTGGGGTGAGCTGGTGCATCTCCAGTTTGAGGAGAAACATTCCTTTAGTGGGCAGTGGAAGGTTCTGCTCTTTTGCTGGTTCCTCAGGTCTTTATTATCAGCCGAACTAAGTGTCTCAGACATAGGTTTGTGCATGAAGGTGGTGTAAAACACCAAAATTAGCCCTGAATTCCACTTCCTGAAAAGCTGTTAAGTTTGTCTTTCCTTTTCCTGCTCTGCATGTGTCTGCTCCGTGTGCCCAGACCCAGAGCAGCCTCGAGAAGCGGGTTC
Source organism: Lepidothrix coronata (assembly GCF_001604755.1). Lineage (NCBI taxonomy): Eukaryota > Metazoa > Chordata > Aves > Passeriformes > Pipridae > Lepidothrix > Lepidothrix coronata. Next base: position 1,607 of record NW_016692217.1, on the reverse strand, counting down.
TGCGTTTCAGGGCTGTTTAGTGAGGATCAAATAATAATAATAATAATAATAATAATAATAATAATAATAATAATAATAATAATAAAAAAAAGAAAAGCCAAACAACAAACCCAAAGCAGGCAGGGGCGGGTGGCACGAGGGCAGCTCCCTCCCGTCTGCTGGAGAGGGGTGGGATGGCACATCCCAGCAGTGCCTCCACACCCCACACATCCTCCCCCTCCTTCCAGCACCCACCCCACCCGGGCGGGCAGGAGGAAGCAGCTCTGTGGTAACGTGGGGTTCCTTGTTCCCGACTGCTGGGGGGGAGCCTGCAAGAGAACACGGAGTTCATGCCCCAACCACTTCCCTAGAGTCTGGTATTATAAGAATCTGATTTCTTTCCTCTTTTGCTGACGAGACAGATTGAAAGTGTATTTTACGGGCACACCCTTTCAGGTTTCTCTATCTCCTCGCCTGCATTAATTTTTAATCACTTCCTCCAGTTGACATGCAACAACGCCTCTGAGGGCTGGCTGCATTTACTCACAGGCAAGCACTGCTCAGCCTTTATCGAAAAATCTGAGGTGACGTGACCTTAAAAACTTCAGCCAATGGATTCTGGTTCCAGCCCCGCTGGAGTGCAGGGGCTGCAGGGGAGCAGCACCAGCCCCCCGCCATGGGGTCTGTCCATGGGAATTCCCCTTCCTTGGGGAGCAAATACAGACTGCTGGGCTGTCCTGGGTACCTGTTAGCAGAGGGTTCCTTGTGCAGTTGCGGAGTGGAATATGGAATAATAACACGGGGTGATAATGGAATCGTGGAATTGCTGCCCCGTTCTCAGGCAGGAACGGTCCTGCTGGGTCATTAACCCCGCTCTGAAGTTTTAAATTCCCCGTAGTTCAACAGGCAAAGTGAATAATCTGGAGGATGCCAGTGTCTGGATGTGGATATGTAGTCAAAAGGTCTCCATGAAATGCTCCATAGATGATTAGAGATGCAGTTTGATTTCCCAGGTGATGTGCCACATTCATTCCAATTAGGACATGTAACTAGAAAACCAACATGGGGGAAGGGGGTTTATGGTGTGTTGGGTGTGAGTGACCTTCCCATGTGAAATGTGTGCCCGGTGTCTCGAGGAGCAGCCGGCCCTGTGTTCGTGGGCTCTCTGTCACACCGTGTTCCAGGCTCGGGGGGCAGCCCTTGGTGCCAGGCCCTCGCTCTCTGACAGCCTTTGCTGCTCGCTCAGGGGCAGAGAATTTGGGTCAGAACCCTGAAAGAGGCTCCAGGTGATGCTGAGGGTGGAGCAGGGGACACCCAGAGAGCAGCACAGCCCGTGTCCCTCCCAGATGCTCCCGTAACCCGCTGCCGGGGCCGCCTGGCCCGGAGGCACGGCAGGAAGTCATGCGGTGCTGCTGAATGGATTTGCCTTGGACATCGTCCCAGCCAGGGAAATTGTGTGACAATTTTAGGGCAAAGGTTCCCCTTGGGTGACATTCGACAGTATTTCAAATATCCCGTGTGCGTTCCCGAGCCCGTTCCTCCTCCGCCTCGGGACAAATCGGGCTGCGGGGAATTACCGAGCGCTTGGCTGGGGGTGACCTGCAGTGACAAAGGAGTGGCTGGGCCGT
>NW_016692216.1:0-3040 GCF_001604755.1 Lepidothrix coronata | reverse complement strand
AGAGTGACCTTCTCTTAGATGGATTGCCTCACAGGGCTAGTGACCTCCATCTGCCCGGGGGGCTGGGAATCGAACCCGGGTCGCAGCGGTGAAAGTGCTGCCCCCTAACCACTAGACCACCAGGGGCCCCAGAGCTTGTTGTAGCTGAGGACCTGAAGGGGCAACACGTAATAGTTTGTAGGAAAATATTTACTGAGTGAAGCGCTCTTTAACATCTGTGATGTGCCACAGAGCAGTTTACCAAGAATAATTCTAACCTTTTTTTTATTATTATTTTTTATTTCCCGTGTGATTTTTATAGCTCAAAGAGGGAAGCTTATCAATGCTTACTAAACCACAGCTACTCTGGATATGCCTATTTATTTCAAGTCTGTGCTAGACCGGATAATTTCCACGGCAACTGATTTATTTCAGTTTGTTTGGTAAAGATTCCTCTTTTAGAAAGCAAAGCTTTTTAACCTTACAGATGTCACCCCCTGAGTTAAAGCTCAAATATTTTCTATAGAAGCAAAATGCTTTGGTGGGCTTCTTCCCCACAGAGAATCAGTCTGCTCCAAGAACAGCACTCCAAACAAGTAATTTACTTTTATAAACAATATAAATAAAGCAGAAATAGAGAAAAATAGCTCAAAAGCCCCTGCCCTACAACATGTCTTCCTTTACAGCACCCTGATTGGTTTATTTTTTTTCTTGCAGAAGGTCTACAAGCTGCTGCAGTTGGCTATCTGTGGGAGGCCCTCAAGTTGTTAATGAAAAATTTAGGTAAGTAAAATTACAAGTTTTTTCCCCTTCTCAGCGGTAGAGATGCAAGTTAAGATGCTCCCATAGAGAGTTACTTAACCATCTGCATATTTTTTAAATAACTGTTGGCAGGTTTAACTATTTAAAGGTGGTCTTCCCCATAAGAACACAAAAAAAGGCTGTGCTCTGAATTCACCTATCTATCCATTAAATCATATCCTATCATACTCAGATCCCATCTCATGCACTTTCACAGATCCCATTTTATGGCCTTCTTCCATTCCTCCAGATCTTGGGCTCCATTCCACTGGGATGGGTACAAAGAGCAGGAGAAGCAACACAATCGATCATTGGGCATAGACACCAGGCCTGCTCGGGCCGTTGTCACACTTTTCTTGCTCCTCTCAGAATTTACTCTTCATTGTCCTGTGACTTTACTTCCTGTAACATACAATCTAGAAGGCAGATTATTTTCCCCTCAGGGTTAAATCTCCTTGAAGTACACAGCAGGTCTCTCCATTTTCCTGCATTACTGACCAGATACACCCTGGCGCCTGAGTGAAGACAATTCCACAGATGGTTTGCCTTTTCCCGTAGGAGGAGAAATCCACACTGACTTCCTCAGTCACTTCCCCATGTGTAGGATGGGGACTTTATTTCCTCCCACAGTGTGTAGGGGTTTTGTTTGGGCAGGACTGAGGTCATTGGTAGATCCCCTATTCTTGACCAGCCAAGTGGCTGACCCATTACCTAATGCTCTCAACACAGTCTTCAACAGTCCATTATACCTCTCAATCTTTCAGAGGCTTGTGGGTGACAAGGGGTATGACAGATCCACTTGATGCCATGTTTATTTGCCTGAGAGCTTATAAGATTATTACGAAAGTGAGTCCCATTATCTGATTCAATTCTCTCTGAGGTCCCCTGTCACCAGAGAATGTGCCTCTCAAGGCCTAAGATGGTGTTTCGAGCAATGGCCTGGTTTACAGGATATGTTTCCAGCCAACCAGTTGTTGCCTGCACCGTGGTGAGTATGTAGCTCTTGCCCTGGTGTGTTCGTGGCAGTGGTCCAATGTAGTCAATTTGCCAGGTATCATCATATTGGAAATCCAGCCACCGCCCTCTATTCCAGGGAGATTTTACTTGCATGGCTCGCTTAATTGCCGCACACATTTCACAGTCATGAATAACCTGTGTGATGGCCTCCATGGTCAGGTTCACCCCTTGATCAAGAGCCCATCTGTATGTCGCATCTCTTCCTAGATGTCCTGATGTTTCATAGGCCCATTGGGCTATAAATAGCTCACCCTTCCACTTCCAATCCAAGTTTACCTGGGCTATTCCAATCTTGGCAGCCTTATCCACCTACTCATTTTTCTGATGTTCTTCAGCAGCACAACCTTCAGAGTCATGTTTTCCACTCATGCAGCAGTGATGTCCTGCCACAATGCAGCAGCCCAGATGGGTTTATCCCTGTGTTGCCAATTGGCCTTCTTCCATTGCTGTGGAAATGCCCCTTGTACTTCCCCTGGATGATGTGATACTGGACTAGGGACATTTTATGAGTCTTTAACACGTTCTAAGATGTTTCAGCTGCCAGTATAGTTGAATGAGTCATGGCTCATTATGGTCCATCATCTGAGATTTTTAGCTCAGGCCAGGTGTGAATGTCTTCAGTGCTCCCTGGAGGGATTTTCACAGCTGAGTCATGATGTAATGGAGGACATTGGCATGATATGAACTATCCCATCTCACAGGATTTGTTGCCCTTTCTTAGCCTTCTTCCCTTATCTGGAAATGCAGTTTGTAGCTTCTGCACCTGGGAGGCCACTCTGTGCATCACTAGCAAAGCAGCCATCCAAATGTTTGAGCCATTAACATCAGTCTCTTACAGCACCTGGGAAGTTACTGCAGGTGGTCGAGTGTTACCAGTTCAATCTTTTACACTTGTGGATACATTCTTCTCCTTTGACTTGGGATAGCTGGACAATAGCACCAGCTTATCTTACCTGAAGGCCCTTTGGCAGTCCAAATTATTAAGCGTATTCAGGGAGGGCTTCCGTAGATATGCAGCTGTTTCCTTGCAGTTTGCTACAGTGGACAAAAGTCTTTTGGTGATCTTAACAATGTTTAAGGCATTAACCATTTCAGTCTCTGACAGACCTACAAAAATGGACTTATCAGCTGTAAAAAATGTGTAAGAGGTTTGATAATTAATTAATTAATTAAGAAAACCAAAATACACTGGATATGAACAGGGTCTTTAAATATCTTTTACCTCTTAAAAAGCCCCATAACC
>NW_016692215.1:0-3041 GCF_001604755.1 Lepidothrix coronata | reverse complement strand
GGGGGCTGGGAATCGAACCCGGGTCACAGGGGTGAGAGTGCTGCACCCTAACCAAGAGTTGTACAAGCTTCCTAAAGAGGATTTAGGAACAGTGGAGGTCAGCTATCCATCAATACTCAGTCTGGTAAGATATAAGCTACTAGCATTAAAATAGATGGCTGTCTAAAATACAGCAATAATGGAATATACTCCTCTCTTCCACCTCCACAAATACCCACAACACTGCAACAACTATCATCCTTCCCCTGCCGTTGTTACCTCAAACCATTTTCAGCAGCTGAGCTGGAATTGTGTCGCCATCTGATAGTTGTTCAGTGGCCTACAACCAAGGAGTTGGTATTTTCCAACTAAATCATCAGGAATTAAAACAAGTCATTGGTGCTAATTAGCAGCTTTCAGCAGTAACGGAGAAGCTGTGACAAGGACGGAAACTCAATTACCCTCATTCCAGCAGGTGCCTGTTCCTGGTAAGCATGTAGATGGCAGAACCACTTGTGTTTCTGTATCTATGGCACATGTGAAATACTTCAGTCTTCAAATCAGACCACTGTGTGCTATTCACATGGGGTCTGATCTTTTGTGTTTTGTATAACAAATTCATTGAAGACCCATAACAAATTTGATGCACTATCTAGCAATGTGTACCATAGGATAAATGGAGAACATGAAATTCAACTCAGACTGAAACCCTCACAACTACCTCCCCGTAACTCAGAGTGAAAACTGCCTCACTGGGAGTGTTCACCATCTGCTCACTACCTCCTTAGCAGCAAATGCATTCAAGCTACTTAGCTACTGCACTAATAGAGTTTAGAGAGAGACACCACCTGAACAGCACTCATCATTAACCACTGCAAAAATCTTATGTCTTGCTTCATACTCAGACAGAGCATCCTCCACGAACTACACCCCCATTTATTGTCTTTCTTAAGATAATATCATTTCAATTGATGGGTCACTTACTGCCTCCATTGGAGAAGCTGCTGGTCATTAGAAATCACAATGTGTGTCGAGATCAACTACATCACTTCAGCTGTCAGCACCTTGTTATCAATTTAGCAACTGGAATAAAAACCCCAACCACGTAAAACACCTTTGCCTCACATTCTGCTTCAGCAGCACCCAGCACTTGCTTTTCTCTTCCAGTTTTTGACTCTTTTTGGAGACTGTCGTTCCTCTAGAGTTGAGGAATGATTCCGCAGGCAGAGCTCCTGTCGTGGTTTAGCAAAAGTATTTTCCGATTTAGTGTTCCCAGTGAAACACTCCGAACCACCACACGCTACTCGCTCACTGCCCCCTTCCACCTCTCCCTTCCACTGTGGCAGGACTGGAAGGGGAATTGGAGACACAAAAGGTAAAGATCACAGGTTGAGATAAGAACAACTACATTATCATTTTGTAGTTGCTAGCTTATAAAGTTCAAAGCTATTTCAACACTAAGTACCATCACACATAAACATAGTAAAATACCACAACTTACAAATATTGACATCACTATTTAAATAAAAGTCCATCTTTTTTGTTACTATACCTATGGCACCTTCAAAAACTGTATGAGTAAGCAATGGGGTCTTGTGTTCTGGCAGCGCCAGCCTGCTTGTCCTGCAGCACTGATGAAGGAAGACACTTGGAACACCCACAGCAACACTGACAAGGGACACAAAGATGTAACATTGCACAGACAAGCCTCTTTCTCTCAGCTCAAAATGTATCTAAATATTTACTGCCACATACATATATGCTGTGTATTCTGATGTGTCTTTTGACAAATAGCAAAAGTCCACACAACCATTCAAATGAGCACTGGCTACTCACATGCAATATGTAACTGATTTCAGCAAGGTTATGTGTTTTGAGAAACTGTTTTGTGCAGGCGAGGGAATGGTTTCCTCTCAAGATTAAGCACTTACCTCAAAACAAAAACAATAGAGAGTACATATTTTAAGTATGTCCCAATAGATTTCACATACCAAATGGAAAAATTTGTATGTCTCTTAACTTGCATGCCAATAATATTGTCACTTTTTTTGCCCCCAGCATGGGAAGAGAGCCCAGCAGCATCCTATTTTCAGGTACCGTACAACAAAGCAATGTAAATACAGCCAAGATTCAGTATTAGCAATACAAAAAAAATATATCAGGCCTTATCTTAGCAATTCATCCACCCAATTCAGTGCATGCAAGGGTAGCATTACTACCCAGATTTCTTACCACTGCTATATTCTAATGGGGAAAAAGCCCTTACATTTTACAAAAGTTTCCTTTTACGTTAATCCTCATAACAAACAAAAAGGGAAAACCTCTCTCAAGAAGCATCTTGCCCATATGCCTAATAAGCTAAAAAAACATTCTCATTTTAGTAAATGCATCAAGAATAAATAATGTCATAATATTCCATCCAGGTTAATTTTTTTTTATACTTCTAGACAGTGTTTGAAAATGGAGCACCATATACTCTCTGGAGAAGGTTAAGCTATTTCAGAGGTTCCTACACACAACCATAAGCATTTATTCTCAGTCTGGTAGCATAAGTCTTCACACCTTCAGCTGCACCAACACAAACATTTGAAGCCATAACCTAAACCAGACTGAGTCATGTAGATTTTAGAAAGCAAAAACTCTCACACACCATCTCTTTTGTTCAGTTAACAAGACTGTACCACTTATTCGGTGTATATTGTAGCCTCAGAAACAGTTGGATTGGCACAAATGAGGCAGCTGACAACATCAGCATGGGAAACAAAGCTCTTAAACAAACTTTTCTGCTAAAGAACTATGATGTACCACGAAAGATTTAGCCTTTGGTTTCAGCAAGTCAAAGCTCAAGCAGAAGTTTCTTCCACCTGTATTGGTGGTTTAGCCTTGTATATCCCATCAACTGCTTACAAACCACATTTGTGCAACTTTTTATCTCACCCCTCTAAGTTTTCAGTTATTTTTAGTTTTTCCCCAATGACCATAAAAGTAAAATAAGGATGGGATACAAGAGTATCCTTAAAAATACAGAACTGCAAATGCAAACTGGAAAAAAAAAAAAAAAA
>NW_016692214.1:0-3045 GCF_001604755.1 Lepidothrix coronata | reverse complement strand
TGAATCCACATCTGTACTCTACATTTGTATCACTGAATAACCTCCTCTGTCTTTCCTCCCCACCTCCCCCCTATTCCCTCCCTTTTTTTTTTTTTTGATATGGTAAGACTATTCATCCAAGTTAGAGCAGAGAACAGCCGAAGCAGCCCACACACATATGTACTAGGCTTAAATTCTTTGGAAGACTATGTTGTTCAAGCTTTCCTTTTATTTATCTAAAATGGCACAAGCAAAAGATGTTATAAAAAAACTTGACAGAATGCTTGGGGAGGGAGAAGGAATGGTCATTTTCATAAGGAAAATGCCTTTCACACAACCTAGTGTCATTTTTATGTTTCCACAACACAACCATTACAGTTGAGCATATCACATACCGACAGATTAACAGGACCTCCTACCTTGACTTCATCCTCTCATGCATTCTCCCATGCTGGATACATTGTTGGTCCAATTCATCATTCCGTTTCTGCATCTTCTCCAATCTGCCATGAAGATACTCTTTTTCCTGACTAAGCTGGTTGACTTCAGATCTACAGAAGTAAAACAAAGCGATGATGGATGTTGTCAGATTTCATCCTGCAGCGTGCCATCAATATGTGGCTTCAGCATTTATAAAATTTCATACATGTATATGTAATGCATAAACAAGCTATTACTAGAATGTACAGAAACAAAACTCTGTTTCAGAAAATCTTGAGACAAAAGAACATGATGCTGAAGGGTATCTGGTAAATATGCCAATGGCAATCACTCAGTCATAGGTTGGCTAAGCTAATTTCAGCCTCATTTAAACAGGCATGTCACTTGGCATTATGCATGATGTTAAATAAGATCAATAAATGTAAATTCATACTTGTTAAGCAAGAATTTGGCTAGCACTTTGAAAACACATTTCAACTTCTTTATTAGCAAAAGCTAACATTTAGTTTAAAAAAACATCTACTAAAAACTTCAACCTGTACTCCACTGCACAGGTCAAACTCTAAATACTGGTACTGTTTCAGTAACTTTATTTAACCTCATATGCCAAAAACACATTACACATATTTTAAGAAAAAACAACAAAAAACCCAACAAAAACAAAACCCCACAAACCCTTCCAGCCTCTGCCCCCCACAAAGAAAAAGAAATAAAAAAATCCACCCCAAAACCAAAGCCACGTTAAGAAGAAAATTAATAAAACCTTAAGAAACGAGGGACAAATCATACAGGCACACACTAACCTACATAAAACTCAGCACAGTCTTTAAGAATATTAGTCACTTCTAAGCAATTCTTATTCTTCACGGGTGAGCAAAGACACCAGGTCCATGAATGACCTGGGACTCCTACTTGCTACATCTCTAACCATCAGCCCATGGAGAAACAGGCATGAGCTGTTTGTTAATATCAGGAAAAGAGCTCAGATTAAATTGTGATAAAATATACATGATGCACTTGTACAATTTTAACTCTTTGGAAAAGGTTAATGAGAACATGTCAGAATCTGCAATACCATCAAAAAGTACGAATCGAAAGCAAACAAATTTGATTTATGGCATCTGCCACTCCAGATCTCGAGATTAAAAAGCTTCAGATATATCTTTAAATCATAAACTTAAATATGCTGTAATTACAGCAGAAAGATACTTTACCTTCCTGGCTGTTATAGAATGCAACAACAACTGACATTCTGAAAAATACAACAAAGTGCAGGGGGGAAGGAATACTCCTCCCTCAAAATCATGTTGTTACATTGACAAGTCAAATCTAGAAATGACAACATAATCTTTTCATGTTTAAATAGAGAACAATGCATGGTATCATCTGTGAATCCAAAAGAACTTAGCAAGGGAAACTTTGGACAAAGACTGTATGTAATTAAATTTAGATAGGGAGCTAGAGCTCTGTTAAGGACCATCACAGATGAATACATCAGAATTGTGCTGATATATTTGTACATCAAACTTCAGTGCCCAGGAGTTTCCTGGATAGGTACACGTAACAGTGGGCAGGATGTTATAGAAAGGTAGCAGAATTGAATTTGTACACTGGTCATTTAACAGAAATACTAGTAACTTAAATGTCAGCATTAACAAAGCATTGCCAACTGGACCAACTGTTATCACACAATGTGAATGCAGTCTGTACTTGATACTGATACTGTAAGACAGACAATCAGTGGATAAAAGCAAAGGTCCACTGCAGAGCAGCTCAGCAGAGACCTGATGTGACAAAACCCAACCACGTGGTAACAGGGACTAAGATCAATACTGCATTCCTTTTTTTATCAGCAAAATTCAGCAACTGAATTTGCCATGTAGGAATACTGTAAATCACCATGGGTTTAAGGTTTCCCGATGGGGGGATCCTGCTTCTTTTTCTCTATTTATATGTGATTGTCTCATTCAGGGAAACAGCAGAAGCAGTATTCAAGGTGATAGAAGTCCCTATAGTTTTACAAGGACTTATTCATCCCCATCATATTTGAAGGTGCCTGAAGTCTTTCTGGAAAGATCAAGGAATTCAAATCAACCAAAACTAAAATGCTACTGAATATTACAATTAATGAAACAAAAGTAACATGAGTAGCATAATCTGTAAAATACAGCCATAAATGCCTGATGCTTTGAACCACGGTATTATAGTGTTGTCTACTCCTAAAACATGTCTTGTAATTACAGTTGAACTCAGGGGGGAAAAAAAAAAGCAGTCTATTAAGACATTATTTACACAATGCCTTTTCCATGTAAATATCTAAGAGTCTCACCACCAAGATTCAAATATTTAATGACACTGAAGTTTTGAAGGACAGCACATATGAAGGGCAGAATGTCTATTAAGGTCAATGTTAAAAGGTTCACATGCGTCAGCATTAAAGAGAGAACACCAGTCCCAGCGCAATACTGCACACCAAGAGTCTTCATCATCACTTGTCAAAGTTTCCCTCTACATCTTTAAATATACTTTTCATCCACCTCAGTTTCCAAAGACAGAACAGCTAATTCTGTTTGATATTTAAATAACTTGACAAATTGTTGGGGTAAAAAAACCACTACAACCTCC
>NW_016692213.1:0-3047 GCF_001604755.1 Lepidothrix coronata | reverse complement strand
TACCAATAAACTACAGTAGTTATTAGAAGCCACTTCGTGGTTTTTAGCTATCTAATTGTTTCAAGTAAATTCTCCTAATTCAGTTCAACTGAAATCTCTACTTCTTTTGGAAAGATAAAAAAATAAAAGTCCGAAGGTACAAGGAACTGCTTCATATAATATTATACTACTTGTCCCAGAAGATCAACAAAATTAATGAACAAATTGCCAACCAACTTTATAAAATTTAAAGCAGTATTGGAAATATACTAATAATGAGGAGTTCTCTAGCAATTTTTAAGAGCTTGTATGACTAGCAAAATGCCCCTCATCTGCAAGGCATTAATTAGCAGCTGCTGAAACTCAGAGAAAAAATATTCTCTGTGGGACAGCTTAGTACAGAATTATCTGTTGTTTAGTGTCCTGTGCCCTTGATGTGAAATTTTTAGAACAAACCATTGTTGCTGGCAGAATATCAGACAAGATGGACCTCTACTCTAGAGATTTTTGTCTTCATAAAATACTGAGGGCACAGTGGTTTAGGATCTAGTTTCTGTGTCATCCTCATTTTTTTTACTTTCTGTGGAAAGTTTACTACTGGGCTTTCTTTTGCTTCCTATCAGATTCAGTACCGGAATTAACACTGACTGGCCTGTGCAGGGCCAGTAGTTGGACTTTGGTGATCCTAGTGGGTCCCTTCTAACTCAGAATATTCTGTGAATTTTCAGTGTTTTTTCTCTCCAATAGCTCAACTGTCTTAAGATAAATGGAAATGGAGGCATTTGGAGTACTTTGTCCATTTGTGGGCTCCTCAGTGTAAGATACTGACCTTCTGGAGTGAGTACAGCAGGACACCAAGATGATGAAGGCTTGAGCACATGAGAACCTGCAGTTTTAAGAGGAGCAGGCTTAGAAGGGAGAGTTGGTTGCTCTCCTCACCTATTCAGTGGAAAAATGTAGAGAATACAGGGCCAGACTCCGCTTACAGCTGTGTACTGAGAGTGGACACAAGCAAAAAGATAAATTCATGTTAAATAGTAGGAAAAAAATTCATAATGGGGTAGTTGAACTTTGGATGAGTTTGGCCAGAAAGGTTATGAATATTAGCCCTTGGAGGTATGCAGAGTTTTACCAGCCAAGGTCTTAAGGACCTTGCTCTGAGATTGTCCTTGCTTTTTCTAGGGATTTTTCCTGTCTCTACACTCTCTTAGTCTAACAATTGCCATCCACTTACCTACATCTTTCTTGTGGGATACATAATAATGTACAAGCACATGGTTGCTTCTTCTTGAACATCTTTTTAAAATATTCATTCATTTTAACTCTCTCTGTGAAGCTCTGGTCTACTGGATATTTTTAACAGAACCAAATATAAGATAACAGGTGTTTTGCACCTCTGCTTTAGAGGTGTTATTAAGAGCTGAGTCTTAGATATAAAATTGCTAAGGAGAGTAGCTGTCCAAATTGCCTCTGCTAAAAGATGCTATCTAGCCTTAAAAAAAAGGCATATGATAATGCGACTGTATTTTTGAGATAATATTTCTTTGTTTGGTACATTCAGAAACCAAGAAATAGCATGTTATTTATTGGTTACAAGTTTACATTAATCTAGCAATGATGATGTGAGAATCTCTTAAATTTTCACCACACAGAGGACTGTCAGTAACTTTTGTATCCAAACTGCTCAAACTCTAAAACGTTGGAGTCTAGTATGGTCAAATATGCATAGGCTAGTAATAATAATGTTGCAAAACCACAGTGTATTTATGTGGGTTGTAAATATTACACATCTGATTGGTGTGAATGTGAAAGCTGATTATGCAACTGACATCTTAAAAACTCTGCATCACCCTCCAAGTGTGTCAATTGCTATTAACAGCTCTCTAACATTTTAAGGATTTTTAAACAGTACCACTTTAGACACCTACTCTTCTCAGTCCTCAGGAAAATTGGAAATATTAACAAAGGCATTAATGTTTAACAAGAAATGTTTCTGTAGAACTCTGGAAGAGCAACTCCTCTTTAGAAATCAGCGTGGAAGGATGTTAAGTGCTGATGTGGTGCTGTTGAAATGCCTGTGAATGTTGCAGACTAGTACATTAGGAGAAAGAAAATATGCTGAAACATATATTTCATGATTTGTTGCTCCACAAGTCAAGTTTCTATTTAATTATAAGTTTCACTGTTGTAGGTATAATAGGGAATTAGCTATGGCTTTAAGGTTCTAGTTTGGGTTTGTTTTCTCTTAACAGCAAACTATAAGCTAAACATAATTGATAAGCAAGAGAAAGACAGAGATTTTGTTGCTGACTTTTTTATTTTTCATGAGTTAATTTTGGAGTGTATAAGGAAGTAGTGACAGGCTTAACAATGTATCATAAAGAACTGAAAGGGTTAAAAGTGAAGAACAGCATCAGTGTTAAATTTATCTTAAAGTAAATTTGCTTTTTTTTAAGTGAAGGGTTTGAATTTGCATTTTTGATCTGCTAATTGTTTTGGGTTTTTCCTTTATTGATTTGGCAGTAGAAATAGTGCTTTAGTTTTATTCCATGCAGAAGGAATACAAACTATTATTGTTTTTGTGATTGAGTTGAAAGTCTCCGTTGCATTTTTTGAGGTATCTTATAGTGACTGCACATTGTGAGTGTAAGGATGTTTTAAATCATTCTAAAAATGCCTTAACTGCATGACAGTTTATTTTCAAAGCTAGTTGGAAAACAGGGATCTGGGTAGGAATAAACAGCCTTCTCTTCAGCACAACTGAAAATCCAGAAGACAGTGTAAAATTTAATACCTAAAATGTGTCAACTTGTGTTCTAACCAGTGTTTTCTGACAATCCATAGGTCTTATTCCTACTACATTGAGGTGTCCATGGATGAATTAGACTGGATTCGGGTTATTGATCACTCTAAGTACCTCTGTCGGTCCTGGCAGAACCTGTATTTTCCTGCCCGTGTCTGCAGGTTAGTTCGTCAATGTAACATTGCATGGCTAACATTAGAGAATGTGGGCACCGGAATAAGTTCTGGATTTTGCTACTGCATTATGTATTTCTAAAAATGTATTA
>NW_016692212.1:0-3048 GCF_001604755.1 Lepidothrix coronata | reverse complement strand
TAGTAGGGACAGACAGCAAAGGCCTCTGGAATTTATTAATGCTTGGTTTAGAGCAAAAAAAATTGCAGTCTTGCACAAATGCAAATAGAAGGTAGACAGCTCAGCATAAGCTGTGGAAAGAATGGAAAGCAGGTAGAGTATTAAATAAGAGATGCAAAATGTTGATAATTTATTATTATGGCTTTAAGGGAAATATATGACTTTTCTGAAGTGATTTTAATGAGCAAATCATGAGAGAGAAGTAATTTTGGGAGCACTGCTCATAGATTTGCAATAGGAATCACTAAATTGCACCCACAAAACTAGCCTTAGGCTGCTAATGAAGTTTGTGTGGGTATCAATAAAACATTCAGAAAGAAAGAGCTAATCTGAAAGTGCTGACCCACTCCCAGACCCCTTGGGATCAGACAGTTGTTCACCTGGGGATAATCTCCTTTGCCCTGTGCAGCAGTTATGTACACCAGGTAAAACCAGGTGTGAGATCCACTATGGCATGGAAAGTGCAGGTCACATCACTTAACACTTGTCAAGCTTTACTCATGTTTACAGAGAAGGAGCTCAAGCCTTGTGTCATCCGCCTATAACCCAACCCCTGGAAACCTAAAGCAGCCATAGGAACTTCTGAGACATTTCTTTCTGGCCAGCTTCGTCCTTTGGTGTGGTCCCCCCATGCTCAGCTTCATCCAGTGAGTCCTCTGTGTCAGGAGCAGTCCAAAGAGAACCTTTAGATCTCCTTTGCAGTTCAGGCATTAAGACTCTCACCCCCACTAGGAGAAATGTGTTCTGCTAAGGCTCCTAGATCCCCTAGCACAGCTTTGATGCACTTATTGAGTCTCTGAAATATGTCTCATCGTGTAGGGTGGATGTGCAGCACCAGAGAGTTTCAGAGCTGAGAAGTAAGCTGTTTTTCTGATGGTTTCATATAGCCTCCACAGCTCGAGCAAAACCAGAGACATCTGAAGAATAATATTTTTGCTACACCTTTCTTTTCAGCCTTCCCATCTGTGGTGCCTTTACTGGGCAGAAGATCTGAGCATCTTGAACAACAGCCTGCTTGATCGTTTCTTTGTGGATCCTCCTCATACACCAAGCAGGAAGGACTGCTCACTTTTCTCCAAGGAGCACTTCAGGACATCATACAGACTGTGTTTGTTTATCCTCAGGGTATGTTGACCTTTTAAAGAAAAGGAATTCAGAATGCAGCTGGGTTGCAAGAACTACTCTGCTTTTCTTCACCACTTCTGCTTGCTAACAACGGCTTGCCTGTTTTTAGATAAACAATAACTTTAAAAAAATAGCAAACATGAGTATGTGTGATTTGTTGCAAAGCATGAATATGCAAGTGGGGTGCTGTTAATCCTGGGACCACAGGCAGATACTAGATGAATAGTAGCTATAGGCTACTAACAACTGAAATGTCATCCTAGACTCATTCCCCTATTAACAGGCAAATTAGAAAGTCTTTGATAACAAGTAACCAGATGATTCATTATTAAAAGAGAAGGATTTGCAGTTGTGTTTTAGCCATGAGCAAGAACAGACTTGCCTCATAGTGATTCTGATAGGCAGAGGTTTCCTGGAGAAAGATGTCCTGTTCTCCAAGGGCTGTTTTACTCTGGAGAAGATTACATGACAGGCAGAAGACGGTCTTTTATTTGCTACCAGTGTTTTGTTGAAGATAATAGTAATTTTTCAGAGAAAAGCAAATCCTACTGATGACTCTCCCTTCACTAAAAAGCCATGCCAACTCATGGGTTGTTTGTGGACAGGCTCCACCATCTGGATTTGAATCTTCTTTGAGACCTGGAGCTCCAATCTCCCTTTCAGCTTCAGTGCAATGTTGAGCAAGCAAAGCTATTCTCTTCAGGGTCTGCTTCCTTCCAGACTCAGCCCACAGAGACTGAAGGATATCCTTTCCATGCAACCTCTGAGCAGCACAGTCGAACAGAGCAGCTTGGCTCAACTATTTGTAGCAAGATAAACACATGGGCTAAGTTTCCCTTTTCTAAGGGCTGTGCACTCTATAGGTATCTGTAGGGCAAACACTCACGCCGACAGCCTGCCACTCAAACTGCAAACAGACTGGCTCTAAAGGTCACCAAGTCAGCTATAGGAAGTGAACCAGAATAAACAGCCTCTTTATCAGGCTTTATTTTCTAGCAGAATGCTCCAGCTTTGCTCTCCAAGGGAAGTTGCCTGCCGTGGGGTGCCTGGGGATTTATCTGGCTGTGGTTCAGCTAACTTACACGCTTGGTCTCCTCTCCCACATCTGCTTCCTCTTCCACCTCACACTTGGCACCTTCTCCTTCTGGCAGGCGAGCACAGGAGCTCTGTGAGAGCTAGTTTGCTGTTCTCTGGGTTCAGGTAAAAACTGTACTGGTGATGTTTTCCTAGATTGAATTTTCCCAATATTTTCCGCCTGAGAAATTAACCTGTTAAGGTGGCTCACACTTCCATGATCTACTGGGGACCCCCTGCCTGGATTGCTGAATACAGTTTGTCACTGATTTCTATTGGGATTTTTTTGACAAAAGCTAGGTGTGCTATGGTCCTGGGGGTTGCCACAGGAGTGGGCTGTTATGTTTGCCCCTGCCCCATGGGTGAGGTCAGTGTGGTACTGCTCAGGCCAGCCCCGAGAGCTCAATGACTTGCCTCGTGCAGGGCCATCTGAACAGGAAAGGAAACAGGCCTTTTTCTCACTTCCCACTCACTAAAACAAAGGGTTGTTCACAAGGTCTCATGCTTTTTCCCAAACTCTCTTTCTCCATGGACAACTGCCACAGACCAGCACGTACCGATAGCATCAAAGTTTTCCTTGGACATCCTCCAGAGGATTCAGCTCAGAGGGCCACACAATTATTCATACACTGTTTGGGAACTACTTATCTGCCTGAATCCAACTAGACTGGGTTTTTTTGTTTTTTTTTTCCCTTTGTGTGCTACTGATCTCACAGTTTTCTCAACTACCAGAATGCAATTAGCATTTTTCATCTCTTTAGCAGCTTAATTTTATTCTTTGAACTTCATCTGTACATTAAAAGGCTGAGA
>NW_016692211.1:0-3048 GCF_001604755.1 Lepidothrix coronata | reverse complement strand
TGCTTGTTGATGTTTTGTACAGTGTATATAAGTTTACCCACCGAGCATGAGCCATAATACGTGCCATGGTTTATGAAATGGGTATTTTGCACATTTATTATATTAAGACATCCTTTTTCTCTTCAGTGATACAAAACCAGGTATCATTAGCACATCACAGAAAGTATATGTATATCATATAACAAAGGCCAAAACATTTATAAAACCTCAGTCCTTCGCACTAACAATAACTACTGTTTTTCTGAGTGAAATATGAACATCTCAATGAATGTCATTTAATCAGACAAAAGATACTACCTTGCAAATAGAACATTTTTTTTACTGCCTTTTGTATCATAGGCTACCACAGCTATAAGCAAGGTAATATTACAGCAAGATGCACATTTGCCAGTCTGGCACCTCAGCTCTCAATTCATTTTCTGTAGCTGTTCTCTGCACCATCATCAGGGTCAGGCGTCCTGTGGTGTGAAGAGTGGGGTGAGACATGTCAGGGTGTGAAATGTGAGGCTGTGAGAGTCAGACTCTCCAAAAGAGAGGGTGGCAGATGAAGAGGCCACACATCAGAAAAAGGTGTTGTTTGGGATTTTTTAGTCAAATATAGGGCAGAACATCCACCATCATTTTCTCCCAGAGGAACTGGCCTTTCTGTTAGTCCAGAAACACACTGTGCTGGAGTGTTTGCCACCTAAGTTCTAAGAACCTTGAAAGCATCTGTTGTTCTATGTCAGCAGGAGGTGTCAGAAAAAAGCTTCCAACACACATCACCACAAAAGCATGGCATAGTCATACAGCTGTTCTATTCTGGACATTTGAAAAGCAGATAACAACTGAGGAAAAAGTTTATTTCATGGAATCTTTGAGAAAACACACAGAGCCACAACTGCATTCACCTAGCAAAACAAACACCAAAAGTTCTGGATACAGACAATGAAAATAAGGCTAAAGTAAAAGCCAGGAACATAACAGGAAGTCCATCTTAATCAGGTGCCAAATTATGCTTGGTTTTAATTCTGCTGCCCAATTCACATTTTTGTGAAGTGCTATTTATCTACTGATTGCATTCTTGGGTTAGATTAAGTTAATTTTATTGATGCTGAATTTAGCCAGCTAACCTTTACATTTATTTTTAATAGGTCTGATGCAATACATTTTTATTACCAAGCTGGGTATCGATTCAAGCCTCTGCCTGCACTGCTTTTGATTGCCTCATGTAATTAGGGAGTCTAATAAGAGTGAGAATGAAGTACAACTAACATTTTACATTTGCATGTAGATCTTTACAAGCTGAATATGCTTTGAAATACAACTGCCCTTGCGGTGAAGGACAAAAAAATAAACAGGAAGTCAGTAGACATCTCAAGGCATAAAAAAGGAAGATTCTATGAAGCGCTGTGAAGTAGCATGGTATGTTCAAGGTCTGGACAAAAGAGAAAGGACTCCAGTGAGTCAAGTCTAACCTGCTCTGCCTGATGCAGCAAGCTAAATTTACACCATTTAAGAAGATACACTCCTCATATTTAAACTGGAATTTTAAATTTTTTAAGCAATGCAGCAATTCCAAAAACTCCAATCCTACCCAAAGCTGTAAGAGGTGGGTGGGCAGTCACAAAGCTACACTAAAGTAGTCAAGGGTTTCTGTAAGTGCAAAAACACAACCACAAAGACAAGAGCAAAGTCAGGGCCCAGGGCTCTCAAACAGGCAAAGACAACTTACCACGTGAGCCAACATCCCATTGGCAGCAACTGCCAACACTTGTTCCCTCAGCTGGGACTATGAAGAAGAGGAATGTCTGATGAAAATTTTTTCCATATCTTCTGAAAACTAAAAATCAGATTTGTCACAGATACAATCTTGTTTGCTGGATAATCTCCCAGGTGACATTACAGCAACATTTAATGACATTTGGATTTTACGGAATGGCTGATTAGACTAATTACAAGCGCAAAGAAGAGAACTTCAAAATACACTCTGTGAACAGACGCAGAATACGTTTTCAGATAAAGCATTTTCCTTCCTGAAAAACTGTTTAATTCATTTTATGAAGCATGAGAAATCAGGTCTGGAAAGCACCAAGCAGGCCCATTTTCCTTCTCTCGCCTAGGGCAGGATACATTACTCATTTACTGTACTGTACCATGTTTTCTTGCCCTGCCTCATTTTAAACACAACTTCAAAGATATGAAGCATCCCACACATCCCTTGGGAAACTACTCCAAAATAGTACAGAGGTTTATTTCTGACATTTAATATAATCTCTCCTCCTCAGCCTCATCCCATTACACTCAATCTGTCACCTTCTAACAGAGTTTGAAAATAAGTAGACACTTTTTTCTGAAATCTTGTTTAAGTTTTGGACAGTCATCCATATTCTGAGAAAAACATGTTATGCCACTCCAAGCCTGTCCTGACTTATTTCTAAACTGCCACCACCCGGAGCCACACAGCCAGACTTACAGCCACTTTCCTCTCTCAAGGAACTTTAGTGATAAAGGAAATAACCAGCTCTTTTTCTATAGCCATGGCTGGGAAAGGCTATAGAAATATGATCACAGTCAAGACATTTCTCCACAGCCCTTCATCAATCCCAAGGAAACTCACCCACTAGAGACCTCTGCTGATCCATAACTGCAGAGGCAAAGTTAGTGTCTATTTCTCACATCAAAATGGAGTATCCTGTTTTTTCCCCCAAAGGAAATCTGATACATGACTTATTCTATAACACAGATTAATTTGACAACAGTATCCAACCTTAATAATAAAATAATTATTTCAATGAAGCAAAGGTGAAAGAGGTTATGAGGAGATCTCCTGCATAGCAATAGCTGAGGCTTCCAGCTCCCTAACTGCAGAATCTTTCCATATTGTGCTGCACGTTGTATAGCAAGAGTTCTGTTTTTCACATCTGATGGACAAGAAAATGGTATTGCTCTCTCCAGATGGCAAGTACAAGGAGATCAGAAAATAAAAGGAGAGTTACAATGACCTTTGATATGGAGATATAGTTATTACATATCATTTACTAATTAAATATTATTATTATATATAAT
>NW_016692210.1:0-3050 GCF_001604755.1 Lepidothrix coronata | reverse complement strand
GTGGAAGGTGTCCCTGCCCATGGCAGGGGGTTGGAAGGAGGTTCTCTTTAAGGTCCCAAACCATTCCATGACTTCCAGGCATGCCAACCTCGGGGACAGGCAGCCAGGGTGCCCCCGGGCTCACCTCCACCTCCTCGGACTGCATGCGCAGGTCGCAGGGCGGTTTCACGGCGCGGGGCCGGCTGGCGAACCAGTAGGCAACGACGGCGGCGAAGGCGCCGATGCCAACCAGCGCCGTGGCCGGCAGGTTGCGGAAGAACTGGCTGAGGTCATCGAACTCGGGGAGCCGCAGGCTCCGCAGGATCTCCTGAGCCTGCATCTTCTCCGCCAGAGAAACGGCAAACTCTGCAAGAGCCACAGCGGGGTCAGGTCAGGGGAGGCCGGGGATGGACACGGGCAGCACGGGGCTCTGAGCAGTTCGGGAAGGGGAGAACACGCCAACCTCCAGGATCCAGCTACAACTGTCCCCTCAGGACTGCCAGGAGCTCGCTCAGCCTTCCCTGAGCAGGACAGGGGCTGTGTGGTGGCCACAGCCCTGGCAGGGTCACGACACAGCACCAGCACCAGTCATGAGCCCTCAGCTCCCGTGGAGTGGGGCAAAGCCAGGTTACCTCTGTGTGAAGAACACTGCACAGACACCCCCAAAACACCACTGCCTTCCTCTTTGCCAGTTTCACATTCCCAACTTTGAGCTCCTTATGATTTACATCAGGGTAAATTATAGGTGATTCAAGTCATGAAAGTTTCATTTCATTGCTTAAATGTTTTCTGGAAGAAACAAGTGGTGACTGTTGAGTGAGGATAAAGGGGTGCCAGGGTATCAGGCTGTGAGCACACCAGCACAGGGTCCCACTCTGTACCCTGCCTTGGGGAAGATGGGTGGTTCCCAGGAAGGACAAACGCCAGGGTATTTCCCAAGGAGAAGAGAAGGGCTGGAGGTTCAGCTCCCCACAGACTGTGGGGGTGCTGGGTACCCCTGGCCCCTGCACTGCTTGGACAGTGGGGAAAAAAAAAAAGGAAACCTGTTCTCCTTCTGCATGAGGAGGGCTGTGCAGGAGGACACAGGGGATGAGACAAGGGTTATGATAGGGCATGATGACACTCTGCTGTCTGCAGCTCATTCCCTTTAGCTGCCAGCATTGCTTTTCTAGGAGTGCAGGGAAGGCAGGGAGCCCATGTGCTGGGCTCGTGGAGCAAGAGCTGCTCCTGGAAAAGCCAAGGGCAAGCTGCAGGTCAGGCACTGATCCAGACACCACCACAACAGGTTGCTTTGCTTTTGCCTCTTGCACATACAGATAGAGGGGAGAGGGGGAGCCAGGCAGGGGGTCACTGCTCCAGGGTGTGAGGTCAGGGCTGTCCTCAGGGGACTCCTGTTTGGGTGTTGACTACACAAGGAGCATTTTAAATAACTCCTGTTTACAGTGTTGGTCCAGTATCAACTCCCCACTGGGGAGTCTCCAGTATCAGCCAGCCCTGTGAGGGATGAGCCAAGCAGGTGCTGCCCAGGGGGAATCCAAACAGTTAAGGTTTCACACAGCTCTATTTATGACTTTATGGGAGTCAAGGTCTTAAAAAAAAAAGTTTTTCAGCCACAGGAGCCCAGGCAGCCCCTTTCCTCTTGCCCTCTGGCCTTGCTCCAGCTTGTGGAGTTACATGGCTTCACTCCCATGGGGGGGAGCAGGACTTCCCACACAATGGCACCACTAACATTAACACAAACCAGCTTTTTTCCTCCTGGGAACGGCTTCTGGGCTGCGCTGTCCTGAAGGTCAGGGCTACTCTCTCTCAGCCTTCTCCTGTGTTTCTGCCAAGCGAGTATTGGGGCTGGCACAGAGGCCAGGCAGCAAATGGGGGGCACCCCTCACACGAGGCTCTGGAGGAGTTTATAAGTTTGCACAAGAAAAAACAAACAAACAAACAAACAAACAACCTCACAGACAATTAACCTCACTCATTGTTGGGCTGTGAAGGGGTAGGGGCAGCAGAGAGGGGACAGTGACACAGAGCCCATACTCCAGGCCATCTCCATCCCTTGGGCTTGATGCTGCACCCCAGTGCCAGCCCAGCATCCCACAGCCACCTCTGCTCCCCTGAGAGCGCCCCACCCCACAAACCCTCTGAGACCACAACCAGCCCTTCAAGAATGGTAGAACCCCCGCAGAGATCACATCCAGATGACTTTACTGGGCAATACCCACTCACGAGGTAATTTTCTCCTGAGCTTTGACCACCTTTTCAGAAATCTTCACATCTAATAAAACCCTGACTGTGTGGCTGTAATGATATTAGGGTGAACTGTAAGGGTGGGGAGGCCCTGGCACAGGTTGCCCAGAGAAGCTGTGGCTGCCCCATCCCTGGAAGTGTCCAAGGGCTTGGAGCAACCTGGGATAATAGAAGGTGTCCCTGCCCATGGCAGGGCAGTTGGAACTAGATGAACTTCAAAGTTCCTTCTAACCCAAACCATCCTGGGATACTATGAACTGAGGAGTACTGATTGCTCCCCTCAGTAGTTCTCCACACCAGACTATGAAAGCAGCCTGCCAAACACACTTTTACTACAAAAAGCGGGAGAGCTCAGCAAGGGAACTATTCATTCACAGATGAATTGGCTATTTGTGCAAAAGCATTTCAGCAAGTCCCACTTAAGACTGCCTGCTCCCAGAAACAGCCTGTCCCACCAAAGGCAGCCACCCAGTTTGCCACGGTTGCTAGTTACACTGAAATCCTGGGAATTACTCCCTCAACATCAGCCTGTGAGTGCTGTTCTGTATCCATCCATGCAGCCAAGCTGAAAGCAGAGAGCTGGTAAGGTGCCTGTGGGAACAGCACTGCCATGAGGGGATGCTTGGCCACAGCCACGTGCTGCTGCCCTGCTGGGCTGCAGGGATTGCCTGGGGGGAAGCAGGGCCAGGCCTTTACATCTGTCCAGGTACAGGGTGTTCACAAACATCTCGGAAGTCAGGGCTACAGCCCCTGCTCACAATGCATTTTTGCACTACAGAGCTCACCCACCTTGCCTTCTGCAACAGTTAATCCTGATTTTTGCATTC
>NW_016692209.1:0-3058 GCF_001604755.1 Lepidothrix coronata | reverse complement strand
TTTTTTTTTTATGTGTGTGGGGGGGGCTGTGTTGATTGTTTGCTTTTTAGCAAGAAATGTTCTGAAATGAATTTTATTTTATCATTCTAAACAATGTACTTTAACTAATTCCATACCTTTTAAAAGTATTTGTTGATATACTATTTTCACACTTAGACATTTAGAGAACTCTACAATTGAACTTGTTTGGAAGTAAGCCCCTGTATGTGCAAGAGAAGATCTTTGAAGTATCCACCTTGAAGTACATCACTCTTACTTCCTGAATAAAGAAGTCATGCTTCATTTGTATGATTTGTGTGGTTTCCTAACAGTCCACAACCTGACGTCTCACAGGAAATTCTATTTTTGAAAGTGTTTCCAGAACCAAACAAGAAATTAAACATTTTTGTAGAAATTCTAGGGAGACCTGGCATTTTTCATAGCAAAAGAAATTAGTTGCTGTCTTTGTCATCACCATCAAATCTGTATGTCTGCTTTAAAAAGAAATAGGTAAAAATGGAAAGGTAATAAACAGCAGTACCTTTTGGTACAGCTTGGTTCAGTTGGCTGTTGCGGTTTCATGTGAAAAAAAACCTGCAGTGTTTTTGTGTAGCTCCCCATGAAGCATCTTTCCTTTCTTTTGTCCATTCAGTAACAATAATAAATGGAAAAAACAGAATTTTGGAAGAAAAAAAGATATGACCCAGTTAGGAGATCCAAAGAATTAAAATATTGATATACTTCTAGAACAAGTTGTAGGCTTTGAAACAGAAATGAATTCTCTAAAGCATTTTCACCTAGTATTCTAAACTGCTGGATGCAATTCATGGAAACACTTATATTATCTAGTTGGACATAATACAAGAACAGCATGTGGGATGTTATTCTGTGATGGAATACATCAGTTCTGTAAGGTGCATAAGGTATTTATAGTTGAATAATAATTAAAAGAAGAACAACGTAAGCTACACTTAAAAAACAGATTACAAAAAATTCTTAATATTTTTAGTATGGTATAGTAAAAAATGCTGTTAAATATTTCACTTGCTTACTTTCTATGTGGCAAGTAACTGTGTTGGCATCATTTTTCAAATTACCTATTGTAAGTTGAAAAGCAACGCGCTCTCTTTATAAAAATCTTCTTGAAACTGTGGAAGTACACTGTGAGGGTAGAGGTACTCAGTATAAAGTCTTTAGTCACTGAAGCATTTCTACTTCAGCCTTTCTTCTAAATCATTTGATTGTACAAAGTATTAGTTGTTTCTTTTTGCAGACACTCCTAAAAAAGTTATGATGGTAAAACTGCGTAAGTAATAAAACTTCATATAGTAGATAACACTGACTTTTTTTTTTTAAATGACAGGACCAAAGAGACTATAAGAGAAACCAGTAACTACCATTGTTTCTAGATCTTACTGATTACCCCCAATATGAGGAAGTGGGGTGTGACTTCAGGGACACTAGTCATATGAAAAGAGAAAATAAACTGCCTGTTTTTGTACTTCAGAACAAACTCAAAATTATGTAGATAAACTGCTGTGGTGGTTTAGCAGTCCAACAAACTTTCTCTTTCCTCCTTGTAAGTCAGATTAATCTTTTTATCACACTCATCTCTTCTGTCCCTGTAACAAAGTTAAGAGAGCTTCCAACGCGGGGACTGGCTGGTTCAGTACCCCTACTCTCTGTACACCTCAAGATGTAGTTTGTGTTGTAGTGTTCTGACTTTTAACATCTATGCAAAAAAAATATGATGCTTTAGTTTGGCCAAGTACATGTCAGTCTGAGTAAAAGTAGTTACTTTGAATGTCATGTATGTTTTTCTTTCAAAACTTTCTCAAAATTCAGTGAGATTCTGACCTGAGAGTTCAGAGATGATAAAAATCAGTGGATTCCAAAAATGTCTAGACGAAATGATGCAGGGTTCATTTAGCAATTATACAGTTTGAGAAATGGCTATTGGAGAGGTTTCTATTCAGCTAACAGTTTTCTGGGCCAGTAGCATCTTTCTAGAAAGTTCAAACATATCAAGGATTGTTTTTCTGTTTAGCTCTATGAAAAATTCTTTCAATATGGTCAGTTTGGACTGCTGTCTTACTGACCTAAAGACATCTTGGCTATAGCTGTGACTTTGCTTTCTCTGCAGTAAATTAGTATATTTAGCTTTGCAGTTTGTAGTAGAAAGGTGAATGTAAAACTTGCCTTCAGCAATCCTTTAGAATCATGTAGAATGTACTGAAGAGACACAAATAGCTCTGTTTCAACAGTAGTCAAGCAAGAGTATATTTGTAGTTTCAATATAATAATTGGTAGATTGTTAGTTAAGCTGAAATACAATAAAAAAGTATATAGCAAACATATAGGCAAATGGAATTTTTATTGTTTAATTTCTAAAATGGATAACAATTTTTCTGTCACAAATATTAGTAACTGTTGTAAGAGACGTTTAAAGTAAAGCTCTCACCCCTATGGATGAATGTAAATGTCTCTCTTTTTAAGCTTCAAAGAGTAAAGAAGGAGTTGCAAGCAGAGCATGAACAAAACCTGCAGGTGCTACAGGATTCTGTGCGGCGAGCCAGAGAGGAATGTGCACACCAGCTTGAGCTAGAAAGGTCAAAAATCAAACAACTGGAAGAAGACAAACTTCGCTTACATCAGCAGGTAAGTACACTTACATTTTCTGCCTCAACCATTTATCTATTAAAGTGAGCATTTTTATAAGTATCCAGAGTGGTTTGGAGGCAAGTGCATTCTGGCAACTTTATAATAAACATTTTATTTCTGTTTTTTGGTGAGCTATGTGCTGAGATCCATCCCCGTCAGTCTTGCTCAGTTGTAGGGCCAGTTTTCAATGCAATGGTTATAGTTATTTTTTAGTAACTGAAAATGAATTGCAAATAAAAGCCTACATTACATGAAGAACTTGAACAACAGTAAGCATTTCAGTAATTTTAATAAATTGATATCAGGTAACATCTAGCAAAAATAGAGAAAGTTTTACTGTATAGTTTTATTTTTCCACTGCAAAAGAGTATTTCTACTATCCTTACTGGGATGGGGGGCTGGGAATCGAACCCGGGTT
>NW_016692208.1:0-3060 GCF_001604755.1 Lepidothrix coronata | reverse complement strand
TATGCTCACTTTTTCCTGAAAAATTTTATGGGTGAGCAGAGAACTAATTCTTATCGCTGATCTTGTCACAAACTTAAGAACACTGTGACAGATAGGAAAGGGTTTTTTTTAATTCATACTGTTTTAAATCCTGTGCTTTTCAGGCTGTTTACTTCAAGTGCCCTTTATTCACATGGAAGAAGCAATTGCCTTGTTAGATGTTCAGTACTGCCAGCACCACAAGAAACTGTCAGGGGAGTTCCAAGTTCATACTTGCAGATTTTATTACTAAATTTATCATCAAAACCAATGAAAGATTAGCCTGTGGGTTTTATTCCCGTATAGATTATATGTCTGCTGAGTTCAGCAGACATATATATGTACATATACATATATATGTATATATGCTGCTTTCATATCTTACATAAAAGAATGAAAGAAGAATTATAAAAACCTTTGGAAGATAACAGGTTCCTGAAGGTTTTTGTTCAGCTTTTCTTAAAAAGCAACAAGGGGCACATTGCTGAAATATTATACCCAGGCAATATATATGTCCTTTGGGTGGTAAAGAGGGTCACACACACGACTCTTCTGGGCTTTTCATGTCCATCGCCATCAGCTCCTTGGCTGACCCGGTCACGCCTTTCTCCCGTGGCCAGAGACAACAAAACATAGCTTAGCTGACATATGACCTAAATCAGATTTACAGACAAATCAAATCCTCATTTCCAGAGAATTTGTTTCAAGGCTTACATTAAGGCAACTTGCAACCTAGGCTCAGCAGAGATAAATTTTTAAATCTTTTGGTATGTCGCACTTTAAAAGGTTTACCATGTCTACGGTGGAGGCTGACCCCATTCAAGTCTGCCAGGGAAATGGCAATACCACAATATATTTGAGATACATCAAAGGTATGGTACAGCAGCAAATACAAAGTGAAGAATCACCAGCTGAAGATTTTCAGTGAGAAAATACCTGTAAATTAAGGATATTATTTCCAAAATGAACACTGCTTCAGAGGTAGAACAATGGCAAAATCTAAAATAAACGTTATAGCACTCAATTTTACGGACAGTATTAGCTACTTTGTCTTAGGTAATGGGGAAGAGAAGGTGACAAATTTAGAGTTGGGGAGAGACAAATCATGCAGGCTCTGATTAATCAGAACTGTCTACCCACATTTGCCTACACAAGCAGAATTAAAACCATCAAACAAGTTTTAGGGCTAGATCTCAGAGACTGCAGTGGAAATAATATGTCCTGACATTTTTAGAGTTAAAGGGATAAGGATGAATGCAGTATTTTGTCATAACAACTCCTGTGGTCATTTGTAGAGGATATCAGAGCTCTACTTTGAGAAGAAAGAGTTAAATTACTCAGAGCTATTACATCCTGTCTGCTGCTTGGCGGGACCACATACTGTGACAGCTGCGAGCTTTACATCCTCTACAAACTGACATTTTACACACATACTGAGTGCATCACACTGTTCAGCTTGTTTTATCTATTAGCCTTAGCAATTAAAAAGGCAGCCCTTTCTCTGCTAAGAGGTGTGCCAACTCCTCTATTTTGTGTTCATGGTTAAACAGCAAACCTTTACCTTTCCATTTAGAAAGGTTCTCTTTCTAAAGGGCATAGATATTTGCTACGTCTTCCTTTTTAAAAAAGCTTTCTTTTGTTGTGGCTGGGATTCTTTTGTTTCTTCTTAATTGGGATACAGCACAATAAATTTACATTCAGTTCCAACCACATCTGAACAACTCCACAGCTCATCCAGATAATCAAATCTGATACAAATTTAAAATAAGGATCCATTATACACGTTTATGTCATGCTGCCCATCACATGCTTCTTCCATTGCTTTAGTACAAATTAAAACAACAAATGTAAACGGTTAATCTGGATCAGAGCTGAACGTATACCTCCCCAAAAAAGAAATTCTACATTAGTGAGTTATTCCACTGCTCCATAATTACCCCCGTGACAATTATACTTTGAAGCACTCATAACAGAAAGAAAGCCTTTACTGGGTCTCGGACATCTTCCGTCACTAGTGAACTCTGTCTTCTTCCCCATTTTACAGTCTCTTCCTCTGCACTGCATTATTCCATGGTTATGGTAAATAAAGGTGAATTTCAACAGGGTTTACACAGAGGTAACTTGGTTTTCGGTACAACACTGTGCAAGTGCCTAGAGATCCCCCAGCTTCCAGCCTTACTTTCATCAATTTGATGACTTTACCTACCTATACCTATTATGTCTCAGAAAGCTTGAGGCATGAAACATCCCAGCAGTTATTTAAATCTCAGGAGGAGAAAACAGAGGTGGTCAACTCTGCTCTTTCTCTAAATAGGTAAAACCTTTGCAAGAGTTCCCTAATGCCTCAACATCTTTCCTTCAGCAAGTTTTTTCTTCTCTATATTCTTCCACTTTCAGTTTGGTGGGCACCATATTCATAATGTCCACAAAAGAGCCACACTTGATCTGAAAAGAGCAAAATTGCCAGGGAATACCCAGCATCCAAATTTTTAATTACAACAGAGGATAATCTGATCACACCAACAAGCTGTGTATATGCTGGAAGTCAGTTTCTGAAATTGCACATCCTAAATCTTAAGTCTGGAACAGGAGATTCTCTGCATTAGCCCTCACACAGACATGATGTGTAGCAGTACAGCATCTCTTGATGGCACCAGATGGCATTGGGAGGTTGATTCCCTAATCTGTTGACCAGCTGTGTCTCCAGCATGGAATTGCTAGAATTGAAAGCAAATGATACTCCACCTACCCGGGCTATAACACTTCAAATGGCCCTGCAAAAAATACTCTTCTGCTGTGTCCTAGAGTTGTGGCCAGCACTCTGCCATCACAGGATCCCCATTAGCAGAAGTCCTTGTCATGTAGCTTGACACAAAGTTTCTGGTGTCCACGAAGAGCAACCCAAAAGGTGTGTAGGGGCCATTATGACTAACTTTGATGTGATATCCTACTGAGACAGAGAACCTTTCACTGGTTGTCTGAGAGCCAAACTGGTTTGAGCCAAGAATCCATTTATAGCTTGGAAAGCTTTCTCCAACATGG
>NW_016692207.1:4298-7363 GCF_001604755.1 Lepidothrix coronata | reverse complement strand
TAGGAAATAGTTTTTCTATTCTGTGAAAAATTTCCCTACTACTTCTGTATCATAAATTGAATTTTTTGATAAGTTGACCAAAAATTATTTCTCTGTTTCACGGAGTAAGGTTAGGGGTAAATGGCATCTTACATTGATACCAAGCACTTTCCTGATTGCATTTCTTTGTAAAAAGTCCTTAGAATGCTGGCAGCGATTGAAGAAGTTTGATGAAATGATGATTACATAGTTAGAGATAAAATGATGGTGTGTTTCATGATTTTGGGTAGAAACAGAGAGAGGAATTGAAATGTGGGACCTGTGCATTGTATACAAGGCTGTGCATTTTGTATAAGTACTATAGAAAAAGAGAAACATTTGATGGTACTCAGCCCTATACTGAGTGATATGTACTAAAAAAAAATATGAGTAAGAAAAATAGTTTTGTATTCTTTTACCTGCTACAGATGTGTTCCCCATCTCTGGTGTCAGGCCTTGTTTTCAGAGGTGTGTTTCTCCCCTAGTAGTCAAAAACATCTCTTTTATCATATGTCATGAAATGATAGCTCATTCTCTTGCCTCTAAGCTATCACACACACTTAGAAAGAAACTCATCAATATAAATGTTTGTGTCTATGTCTGATCGGTTTCTCATGTTTAAAAGGGAGGAAAAGGGAGATTGATTGCAGAGGCTATAAAAGTAATGATGCGTTTAATGAAAACATACATTTTATAGGCAAAACACACTTAAAAATTACTTGAAGCTGCTGCATATGAGTTAACGAAATTAAATGACCTTCAGAATTTTGCTAATTTGACCTCGGGTCATTCCTTTGAGCCTTCAGTCAGTTTTATATTTATTTGCACACATGGCATTTATTTTTGTATGCTTGGTTTATTTCAAGAGCTTCTTTCAGCTCTCCCCATCAAACACTGTAGCTACGGAGATACACTGCAGTGGTTACACAGTGTGAAAACCAGGCTGCTGGCTGTCCCTGAAGAGGCAGTTACCCTTCTTTCCCCCAGTCCTTCACTGTATGGCATTGCCATAACTTTGCCTTGAGGAAATGGTGCCCTCTATATTGTCTGTTGCTAGTTACTTCTTTTTATATCAAAACCAAACTGTAACCAGGTCCAACCTGTAAAGTGGCTGCACGGCCAAATTTCCTATTGGAAATGATGTCAGAAAGTCTCTGACATCATACATACTGACTCAGTATGTTATCATTTCATCTCCTGCTCAGATGAACAACATTGGGATTGAGATTACATCTGTTGTCAGGCTAGTCCATCTCTCTGAGGTAGTGCTTGTTCATGGAAAGGATTGGAGGAACACAAAGCGAAGATTATGGTCATATCTATGTTGCAAATGTGGTTGTGCTGATAGCATCCATTTTAATGACCACTTGCATGCCAAGTGATACTGAAAGGCTCATGTTCACATTGGTCAAAACTATTCTTCTCTGCAACGAATGGGATACCTCAATGCTGCCTAGCATTTGGACTCTGGTCATGCAGCCCCTTGGGCTTTGAGAAGTTGTAATAGTAATTATTAATTATAATTAATAAAATTAATTACTAGTTAACAAGTAAAAATAATGATTAGTGGGTTTTTGTTGTTTTCAGTTGCAAGCAACTAGTGAGAAGGCTATGTAGCAGCATTAGTATTTTTTCTGTAGTGTAATCTCCCAGATGTGTTGCACACCCTCAGCTGTGGTATAAGGAGAGTGGGGAAGTTTGTGACCAGACAGAACTGGGAGGCAGCATGAGGTGCAGTTGTGTGCATACTGTATAGAAACTAGTCCCCAGAAAGAATTGTCTCCTGAGTTTCATCTGGATTTCTTTACTGAGGGAGTTAGAGCTCAAGGCTGAGGTAGAACATTCATGATGTGAATGTGAAGGACCCATCTTCCTGAGCTGTAACAAGTGTCTGTGACTTGTGCATTGGCTCTGGGATGGATATGGTTTCAGGTGCAGCACTGGGGTGGATCACCTCATTGCAGGAACACAGATAATATCATTGCTCCCTGCTTCACTGGTGTCCTACCCCCATGCATGCAAAGAACTTCCTCGTTCATGCTTTTTTCTATAAAACACTCACATGTGCACTTGAAACAGAAATTAAACTTACAAACAACTGAAAACTTTCCAGATCATGTTGTTTTCATGCTTTTCATACAGATTTCCTGCATGATTAGGATACAGCATTCTTCTAAGTTGACTTTGGTAAGTCATCAGAGCTAAATCTTCTTCATGAGGAAAACAACATAAAATTTCTAAATAAGTTTGTGTCAGCCACAGTACTTAACACTTGGATTTAGTATCTTGTCTGAGTAGCTGGAAGAACACTAGAAATGAAAAATCCCTATTGCTCTATGAAGGCAAAAGTCTTGACCAAAGATTTGATTAGATTGCACCTCTCCCACCTTCACTTTGGGAGGGAAAATTTGGCCCTTTACAGGTGTGTATTAGAAGAGGCTACAATTGTATTGAAATTTCGGCACAGCTGCAAGTATCTGGGAGATGGTATATCCTACTTTCCTTTAACCATGACAAGATCTGCAAATACCAGACAGATAGCACAGTGTATTTGTTACAACAGGGTATCTGCCCTGGAACAGCAAAGAAACAGCTCCTCTCTCTCACTGGCATAGGATCTGGAATGGAAGATGGCAGCTGTGTCATTCATTTCTCTCTATGGCTTGATGTGGTAAAACCTTGAGTACAGCCCTGTGAGGCTCTATACCTAGCTCTCTGTTAGGTACCACCCCATTTCTTAGCTCACAAACAGGGAATGCCATAAACCCCATGAGAATCTGAATCCAGTCTGCTGGTTGCATGGAAGCCACTAGCAGGCAATTGAGGGACAGCATGAGACTGAAGCACATGTCTGGTAATCCTTACTTATTGTATTCACCTAGCTTCAGATAACCAGGCTGTTGAAAGACTAATTTAGTGCTGGGCTCTTTTTTTTTTTTTTTTTTTAGAGAAAGAAAATAGAGTGGAAAGCCTTGTTTCATTTCAACTCAAATATCTTTGAGTAAAACATAAAACTACAATGGTATTCCTTCCCTTTTTAAGATGTA
>NW_016692207.1:0-1468 GCF_001604755.1 Lepidothrix coronata | reverse complement strand
TTTTTTTTTTTTTTTTTTTTTTTTTTTTTTTTTTTTGGTGGTGCATGTCTTTTTGTGGGGTGGGCAGATGGTTTTTGTTGGTTCTTTGAGTGGGGGCAATTCAGTTACTATTTTTCGGGGTTTGGATTTTTGGGGGGGATTTTTTGATGGTTTGGTTCAGGGTTTTTTTTCAGTACAATTTAGGTGACGAAGTATGGGTTTCCATTCTGGAGGATGAATTTGTAATCCATGTATCTTAAGTACTGATTATCCTTGATATCATGCAGATAGATGTATTTTCATCTGCTAAATCTCTCTCATCTTTTAGTTTAAAACCGTTTCTTCTTGTCTTGCCACTATTTATCCTTGTAAAAAAATGCTCCATGTTGTGGGTCTCTTGGGCGTCCTCACAAGGTGTGTAGCCAGGAGTAAAAAAAAAAAAAGTTTGGGGTGTTTGGTTTGGGCTGTTTTTTGTTGTTGATTCTTTGAGTGTGGGGATGATATATTGCAGATGATAGAAGGGCAAGCATGGGTCTTCTCAGCTATGCCCTTCTTTCTGCTTTCCAGTAGCAGCAAACCTTGAAAAGATACTAAAGCATAAGCCTGATTTTGAGAACTGGTAAATTTCTCTTTAAGGCTATGCTGCAATTTTTATTCCCAATTTTAAAAGTACCCCAAAATTGCTGTTAAAGGCGTGAGAATTGAATGGGCTGTGTATGACATGTTAGGAATTTTTGGTTTTGCATGTAAACTTCAGGTATGGTGGAGAAGCACAAATGAGATTTCCATCGGCTCTGCCTCCTCCAAGTAATGTTGGACCTATTCTGGGTTCTCCAGTTCCTGCTGGTATGTAGCATTTCATGGTTTTGGACAGATTTTTCTTCTTTACGTATGTGTTTTGTCTTCTCACAAGTACCTGTGTTCTTTTTGTTTGAAATAGACTTTATTTTTTCACTCACTGGTTAGTTAACGACAGGAGTTTTTTCTGTTTCTCTTGAGAGATTTTTGGGCTTAGTGGGGGGGGTCATGTTATCTCAAACTGTCTCCACATTGCATATAGTCTGTTGAGATACTGTGCAGAAGGTATATGTTTGTTGTTGCCAGAATCATTTCAGCAGCCAGAGAACAACTTCTCAATAGTGTAGTTCAAACTTTACAAACCGTAGTTGGTTGCTGTGTATCATCCTGCAGTGTCATTGTCATACCTCTTCAGATACTGTTTATGAGAAAGGAGAAATTTTGATCAAGAAGTAAGATAGTTGTTTGGAGTGATTTCTCCCTGTAAATGCTTGTGCTGGTTTAAAGGTAAACTAGCAGGGGAAATGAACTCAACTCAAAAGAGAGCTTATAAGTCAGAATAACAATTTAATAAAATAATACAATAAGTACGATTATACAGACAAACAATTGGTTTTAACCCACAAAACCCAAATATATAACCCAGCACCCTGGGGCATGAACAGAGTGGTGTTCTTTGGGCCCCCTGAGT
>NW_016692206.1:7928-9831 GCF_001604755.1 Lepidothrix coronata | reverse complement strand
GCCCTTCCCCGCCGCCGTTCCCGCCCGCTGCCGGCGCTCGCGCAGTCCCGCCCCCCGCAGTTCCTACACGAATCGTTGCGCCATTGGCTGCCCGGGCCCGCGTGACCCGGCACAGGGGGGCGGCCGCGCGCCCCCCCGGCCGCTGGGGGCGCTGTGAGCAGGCGGTGCTGCCCCCCCGCCCGCCCCGCCCGGTGGCGGTGGCGGTGCAGCCGCCCCGCCGTGCCCGCCATGCCCCGGTACTGCGCCGCCACCCGCTGCAAGAACCGCGGCGGGCAGAGCGCCAGGGACCAGCGCAAGCTCAGCTTCTACCCGTGAGTGGCCGCGGAGCGGGGTGGGGTCTGGGTAAGGGCTGGCCGAGGGGCTGATAGTGACCGATAACCGAAGAAGTATATAAATGGCCGAGAGGCGGAACTCTGGAGGCTGGTGGTCGCCTTGGAATCCCTCCTGATCCCGGGAGGCTGGAGGGAAATAACTTTCTGCAGGAAGGGAAAGGTGTAGGGAATAAAGAGTGGACAGGCTGGGATGTAATCACGCACACCGCGCCCCCCGTAATGGGGACGGAACTTGAGCGAGGAATGGATGGTACGCCAGCCTCCAGGGGCGCTGGAATAGGTGCAGAGGATCCATTAAGACCGAGAGATTCAGATAAAAAATAAAATCTGCGCTTTTTAGCCTGCTTCGCTGCTACCTGTGTGGAAGGGTTATTCTAGCCGGGCAGGCAGTACTGGAGGCGCTGGAAGTGCCTTCGCCTGTGTGTCCTGTGTATGGCATTGCAGTCCAAGGAAAAAACCTGGCAGAGTAGGAAAGTAAACCTATATTGATTCCTTAAAATTAAATATTCCCACTAGAATTATTGGCTTACCTGCACTGTGAACAGAGGCGTTGCTGGTTTGTTTGGAAGCAGCCGAGTTGGCTGGAAGCTAACTAGCTCTTTTGCCAAAAACCAGTTTATGATGGCTGCGTTGTACTATCCAGCCACTGAATGGATCAGTTGCCATCCAGCCCGCAGTAACCTCTGGACTGTTGTGGTTACGTGGCTGTCGATTCACAGAATGGTGAGTTATAAACAGCATTTCACAATCCTGAGAGAAGCACAGTGCAAGTAACTAAGTATTAATGTATTTGTGTTAAATAGTAGTGTGGAACCATTTGCCAACAGAAGGAATTTAAGAAAAATTTGAAAAATAAATTTCACAGCTAGCCTCAAAATCTGTTTTGGTAAAATTTATACCTCAAACTAAGTTTGGCTTCAGTTTCTGAGTAGTCATACTTATTTCGAGATAAGGAAGGCTGTGCAGGAAGACGACTTCAAAGAAATTTTAGTTTAGATTGAAGGAAAGCTCATTTCCCTGGCGCATCTCTAATGTAGAATGCATCATAAAACAATCATGAAAATAATTTGTTTTTCCTTGTGCTTTAGAGAATGTGAGAGCCACATGGATAATCAAAACAAGTTTGAGCACTGAGTCATGTTCATATTCAAATGTTATGGAGATGATTGCAAGAACACAGGTGTTTTATCTAGCCATTGAGTTGTGCTGCGTTCCAAGTATAATGCTCCCGTAGAAGGCATGCTGAGACTTGATTTATGGTGTTCTACTCCCTTGCTCTTTACCACCCCCAGAGGGGTCCTCTACTGCTCTGTGGTTTGGGGTCTGAGCCCCTTCCAAATGTTTTTAACTGTAACCTAATCTCAGCTGGCCTAACTCCTAACTTGGCCCTTCTTTGTTTCATTTCCTTACCTCTCTGACTTGTGCAGTGATGGCAGCTGCTAAATAAATACTGTCCACTTCCTCTTTCCATTTTCCTTTTTTTTTTTTTGTCTTGTTTACACCAGAGAACAGATTCTGTTGATGAGTAAGGGGTATTGAAGCATGAGCACGTTTTGGCAAAGGTGCCCTTA
>NW_016692206.1:0-3067 GCF_001604755.1 Lepidothrix coronata | reverse complement strand
GTAAGAAAAGTACAAAAGGACTTTTCCATGATTCCACAAAAATTTTGGATCTATGATCATTTGAATATGATCAAGTAAAGTAGCAATATTGTTTTCCTTTATTTTTATATTGCAGTGACCTTTGATGAAGTAATACTGATCTAGTGGAAATAAATACAATAAGAAATTGGAGATGATTTGGACAGCAACTAGACTGATATAATGGCCAGTCTTCGCGAGCGAAGATTTGGGAAAGGTCATTAACCCTTCTAGCTTGCGCAGTGGTTTTTTTAGGTGAGACACAGCGTCCGCTGAACTGAGCCCACCCTTTAATCCTGGGGTTCATCTGCCGGGGCCAAGCAAACCTGGACAGTGGCAGTGAGGTCCCCAGGACGTAGGTTTGTTTAGAGTGACCTTCTCTTAGATGGATTGCCTTACAGGGCTGACGAGCTCCATCTGCCCAGGGGGCTGGGAATCGAACCCGGGTCGCAGCGGTGAGAGTCCTGCACCCTAACCACTAGACCACCAGGGGCCCCTCGAACCCGGGTCGCAGCGGTGAGAGTCCTGCACCCTAACCACTAGACCACCAGAGGCCCCAGACTGATATAAGTATTGTGAAAAACATGAAATATAGATTAAGCAATAAAAAGGTTGAACCTAGGCAATATCATTAAAATAAATTAGTTTAAAATAGATAAGGATGTGGACAAAAGTTCTTATTCTCAGTCCTTTTTCTGAAGTCAGAGATAATCGAACAACAGTTAAATAGGAGAGGCCCTTGCACTTCTTCCAGTAATGAGTTGTAAATTTTTTCCAGTGTCAGACTCTTTCCTGTTCTTATTTTGTCTACATCATCAACTCAAGATACTCACAAACAAATATGTGTAATGTTGAATATTGTCTAAACTGGACCTCAAAGACATAAGATGATCTAACTGAAATGCTTGTCCCTACCAGCTGATGAACCTAATGCACTTGCTGTACTTTCCTGGCACATTTCCTACCAGAGCTGTGTACTGATATGTTAAAAAAGACTTGGCTCAAACAGTGGATGTTTGGACATTTCTGCATGTTTTCATAACATACTGCCCTGACATATTCTCCACTGAAATGTCTTAAAATAAAAAGGGTAGTTTCTTGCAAATACAGATACTAGCATTTATACTCTACTGCTTGAGTTCTATTAGCTCTGATGTAATTCCTTAAATCTCTGTAACTTTGCATTAATTTCAGGCTAAATTTCTGGAAGTTTTCAATAGGCATATGCCAGTCAAGACAAATTGGGGTGATGGTACTCCCTTAGTGAGCAGCTTTCTGCGTAAATTTATTCATAGTAAGAGATAATGTCTGGACCAAGGTCAGGAAATCTAAATCTCTACAGGAATAGCTGTGTGGAGACAGCTGAGGAAATAATTATATCTGAATTTTTTTTCAAATAAAATGGACTGAGGTCAATAATTATTTCAAGTCTTTAACCCTAGAGAATTATTGTAGGCCCAGATAATGCTGGAAACTCATTAAAGGTCTAAAGGATTTCAATCCCTTCTGAATTTCTGTTTGAAAATAACAGCAATGTTTTGGCAAATATGGTCTGGAGTTCACTTGTCTGTACATACTAAATTCAAGATTATTGTAACTATGTGGGGCAGAAAGGTAAAAACTGCCAATAAACCAGAGAGAAACGTGGGTTCCAACCAGCTGGGCCCACTTAGGAAGCTGAAGGAGAGCACATAGTTGAAACATGTGGGTTCAATGGGCATGGATCATATCAGGAATTCATTTTATATACATGCACACAGAGAGCAATTATTACATAAGAATTTCTGAATGCTTAGCAAAAGCAGAGATTTCCTCAGCAGTTTGCACAGAGTCCAGGAGCTGTGGTCACCAGGATTTCTAACAACAGCAGAAGGGCTTTGTAGGACTCCCTGAACTTCAGAGAAAGAGGTTTCTGCTGCCTCTGCTCTTGCAAGCCAACAAACAAAACCCCAAAACACAGCCTAGAAGGATTTGGGTTTGAAACATTTTCAGAGCCCAAACAATAAAGAAACTGACATGCAGTCAGTAAACGTACAGCTCTAATTTGTAAAGGAAGTAATCAGTACAAATTAAGAGCAGATAAAAAGAAATTACCATTACAAAAGAGCAGGCAGAAATGAAAATTCCTGGAATGTCTCCAACAGAGTTTAGTTCTCATGTTACTTTACTTATTGGAGACAATTAGGAGAGATTTGTGTGTTGCTATGAGTCCCTTAGATTAGACCAGAAGACTAAAAAGTTTCAAGTTTTTTTCCCTTTTCCTGCCCTTGGGAAAAAAATCCAAACCCATAGGAATCCTAATGAGGGGTACAGTCTTGGAAAGGTTTCAGAGGAGTGCTGTCCACTCCCCTCTACTTTCCCTTGTTAGTGTCTCCAGCAAGTTTGCATCTCTAGTTGTGCAATTTCACCCAGGAGACTGGCAGGAAATCTATGAGAAATCATGAATTCTTGTGAAATGCTTGGAATTGTTTGATTGCTGATAATATTCATACCTCTGTTTGCAACAGAAGGTGGAAGTAGGTAGTTTGTAAAGGAAACGGAAATGAGGTCCTTTTAACAGCAACTAAATCATATTGACTGCCCTGTTACACCCACACATCATTAAGTGCTCTCAAAGGCTGTAATCTGCAGTGACAAAGATTGAAAATAAGCCATTCACTGGAAGAATTGAAGAGGCCTTGACTTATTTGGCAATGTTTTCTTGACAGTCTGCTAAATTAACAACAGCATATCAGTATCAAAGATAGAGGCAGCTATATCCTGCATCTGTTTCACACAGTTAAATTTCCTGTGGGGACCTTCACTGAAGGCACCAAGGGTTTGTGAACACCCAGGTGTTACCCATTGTAGAAAATGTTGCCAAAGGGCAAGCTACCAGTTGTCAGTTATCATTTATCTTGGAAGCGGAAGCCAAGAGTCTGCAACTGGGAGAAAGTAGAGGTTTATGGAAAAGCAGGATCCAGGAATTGTCAGAATTAGATGAAAGGTCTTCCTAATGTAGCAAGAACACCTTGAAACTGAAATGAGCTCAGATTAACAACCAGCAGTG
>NW_016692205.1:0-3069 GCF_001604755.1 Lepidothrix coronata | reverse complement strand
TGGTTGGTTGGTTGGTTGGTTTGGGTTCTTATTTATTTATTTATTTATTTTTCCATTCACAGACTATCATTGTCCACCGTTTGAGCTAGTTTCAGTTTAGCAGTTTAGTTGAAGAATGAAACTGAGGAACTGAGATAGAAGGAATAGATAAGTTGCTCCTGTCTTTAATCCAGGTTTCTTTCGGGCATTGTCCTCCTACCAGTTTCGGAAAAAAGAAATATCCCAATGGAATAATTTTTTTCTATGCTTTTTTTCTTCTTTTTGTGTGCCATCCTTGCCTTTGCAGAAAAGCCTGTAGATAACGACATCATACCTTAGAGTGGATGATAAAAGATGGCATGCTGTTCTCCCTAAGCATGAGAAACCTCCACTTCTTTGATAATCTCCTTTGGTACAATTATGGTCTGCAATTCTTGGGTGTTTGATCCTCCAACAAAACACCTGTTTCAAGATTCTGTGGATTTTCTGGAATCAAACTAATTCTTCTTTTAAAGATACTTAAAACACCAATTTATGCTTCGAATGCAGTTGAAAAGTTTATTTTTTTTCTTCCTTTAACTTCTTTATCATTCATATTTGAGATAATTTTAATTCCGTACAAACTTGTTTCTGTGCTTTGCAGGCCAAAGTTGTTGCACTTTTCCTGAACAGACATGGCCATACCCAGCGTGTGATAGTTTTTGCTAAGTCTTTTCCTGATTTTTTTCCTCTGTTGCAGCTATAACTCTACTACAGACAGGTGAAAAATTCTGTAGTAGGGTCTCTTTTTTGCCCTTCTCTAACTTCTGGGTTTGTTTTCTTTGCTTGCTGTTTGAAGGTATAAATGTAATGATTAGTAATTTGTTTAATTAGGAGATAATTTGGTCCTTGCTGAATGAAGGGCAATAGGCAAACCTGCATGTGGCATGCACTTCCTCAACCCAACATCTAAGTCTGTCCTAGCAGATGTAGAGGGTTTTGTTGTCTAATCTGTGCTGTCATTTGCAGTGTGTTGCCGTGACACCCTACAGTGGTTATGTGGTGAGGACTGGGAACATCTGCTTCTCCTAGACCTTATCTAGCACAATGTGATGCCAATGGACTTCTGGGGCCTCAGCAGTCAGCCAGGGTGCTCCAGGTTTCAGCAGAAGCTGTTAGCGAAAGAACCTGGGTGGCTTGGACAGGTTCAATTCCCTCTTTTTCTTTGAAGTCATCAGTGGACACTGCTGTCTGTTGTGAGGAATGTTTTTATGGATGAGGACACAGTCCTCAATAGCTTGTGTAAAGAGATTGTCCACCAGCACAAATGGCTGGCAAAAAAATAAAATAAGATCTCTCTTTTTTTTTTTTGCTAGGAGTGGTGACAGTGATATGATGATGAAAGAGGGCGCTCACTTTGTATACCACTGTTGAAAGAAATCTCCAAGTCCCCTATTTTTGAGCTCTGTGTTCCCACCCTCCCCAGCATCATCTCATCACAGGGACCTGCTGGCAAAATTCAGAAGGGTAACATTCTGCAACTTTAGTGAAATGAATTTGCTCAGATAAAGGGTCAAGTCAGAAAAAAAAGGGGCAATTCTGCGTTAATGGGACAGGGTAAAGAGGGAGGGAGAAGTTTTTCCTTTTCAGAACAGGATAGACTGAGCTATTTCATCTGTGCTGCCTTGGTGTAGCCAAGTTGAACTTTACATAACCAATGGAATTACTATGTTTTTTTCTAAC
This sequence comes from Lepidothrix coronata, assembly GCF_001604755.1. Taxonomy (NCBI): domain Eukaryota; kingdom Metazoa; phylum Chordata; class Aves; order Passeriformes; family Pipridae; genus Lepidothrix; species Lepidothrix coronata. The sequence continues at coordinate 1,368 of NW_016692205.1, read as the reverse complement.
ACCCTTGTCTTCCCTTCCCCCCCCCCGAAACATAGTGATACTCTACATAAGAAATATAATAATAAGAAAAAGATGATAGTGGGTTTTTTTTCCTGTGGATAAGCTCCCTTTGATGAGGAAAAACTCTGATTAACTTTAGTCTTCATCTATATTTTGGCTCCCTGGGAAGAAAGCAGGCTCTAAAGCCCACATACTATCAAGCAAGCAAGGTCTTGATTGGGCCTCTATGTACTATCCATGGCTGTGTGACCATTAGCATTGCAACACTGCAGAGAAGAGCTGCTGTTCAGCATTCTCTACATTATTTAATTGTAATTTAAAATCCTGTGTGATATTTTTGTGATCTTATGCGTAGGAGAGTAACCAGCCTCTACAGTCCCTGACAGGTTACTTACCCTGCAAGATAGTAGTTTGAGATATGAGCCATTGACTCCTTAATTGTACCTCTTTTATCCTTTCACCCTTAAAACCTCTCTGCTTGCCCTGCAGCTGGAGAGATGGAGAGATTTTCTCTGAGGCTGTAGCTGTGCTAAAGATACAGATAGCCTTCTTCTTATACTAGTGCAAGCTGATGCTGTGAGCTCTAATATCCAAAGCTGGAGGAAAATGTAGACTTTGTGATATTCCAAAGGAGCAAGAAGGGACCTTCTTTCTCTCTTTCTTCTTTTTCTTTCTTTCTTTCTCCTTTTTCTTTCTTTCTCCTTTTTCTTTCTTTCTTTTTCTTTCTTTCTTTCTTTCTTTCTTTCTTTCTTTGTTTGTTTGTTTCTTTCTTTCTTTCTTTCTTTCTTTCTTTCTTTCTTTCTTTCTTTCTTTTTTTTTTTTTTTTTTAGGTTAAACTGTTTTTGGAAATCAAAACACACTTGATATTTTGGGAAAGGGTTCATTAAAACTGAATTTGGTGATGTCATGGTTTGAGCCATCTTCCCCCCCCGCCGGGTGGGCTGAAAGTGGTTGATCGCAGGTGAGTTTCCAATCAGGGGCCCATCAGAGCTGTGTTTCACCCCTGTGAAATTAGGATATTACAACAGCCGGAAGGAAGTTGTTGGCAGTGACAGAGAGAGAATGGAAGCCATGAGGTGAGAGGAGAGAGGCCTGCGGGCCCCTGGTGGGGGGCCGGACCCTCTTTCCCCCTCCCCGGCCGGGCTGCGGGGAGCCCAGAACAGTATTAAAACTGGACTGGATGCGTGGCCAAAAGCTAGGGGGGTTATTCCCCCCCACTGCTCAGGAGAGGTGGTGGCGTAGAGTTGAGAAGCCAGCCAGGGGGTTGGAGCTAGCCTACCCCTGGCAGGCAGGCACAGCATTGGAGCTGAGCCAGAGATGGGCCGAGGGGTGGCCCGGGAGCTGCAGAAGCAGTGGAGATCATGCAGA
>NW_016692204.1:0-3071 GCF_001604755.1 Lepidothrix coronata | reverse complement strand
TTCCACCCAAGGACTCCTTGTCCTCTCCCTGGCTACCCTCCTCTGCTGACACAGCCATCACTGCTGCAGCTGAGCAATGCCTTGACACAGAAATGGGCACTCGAAGAGCTCTTTAAGTGGTGCTGAGGCCCTGGCACAGGTAGCCCAAAGAAGCTGTGGCTGCCCTGTGAACTGTATGAGCTTTAAGGTCTCTTCCAATCCAAACCAGTCTGTGACTCTGATTCTTCCTCCCCAAAATCACAGCAAAAAGCATCATCTCCCCTTCCCTTTCTTTCTTCTTCTCTCTGCCTCCCCCTCACAGCTCTGCCATAGATCTCCCGCTATTCCCATCGGCAGAGCCTTCCAACAGCTAAGTTTATTCCCTGTGGAAATGCCAAAGCCACTGCCCACATACTGCATCCATGCTAAATGGAAGGAGAGATCTACTACCCCTTGGGAGAGCTGGGCTCTCTCATCCCCAGCTGCCACATCTCATGTAAAGGACATAATGCACCACAAAATCACTGCACCTGTACACAACACCTGGCACCAGACACAGCGAGACCTGGGTCCATATGGTGCCAGTAGAAGTCAGAGACTCTGTCCCTAGGCTCCTTGGCAGGCATTGATATAACCCCCTGTGTGGGCTGGGAGCATTTCTTGAGCTCACAGCCAAAGCAGGGTTCACCTGGACAGGGCTCGTTGGGGACGGACATGTGTGAACAGGGTGTGTGTGACAAGACATGTAAGAACAGGACAGGGGAGAGATTGGTGAAAGTCAGCTGTATCCTGGGCTCATCCCACGGTGTGGGCAGTAGGTGAGGGGGGTTTCTGCCCCTCTGCCCCACTCAGGTGAGACCCCACCTGCAGGGCTGCCTCCAGCCCTGGGGTCCCCAGCATCAGAAGGACATGGAACTGTTGGAGCAAGTCCAGAGGAGGCCACGGAGATGCTCCGAGGGCTGGAGCGCCTCTGCTCTGGAGCCAGGCTGGGAGAGCTGGGGGTGTTCACCTGGGGAAAGGAAGGCTCTTTCCAGGGCCTAAAGGGGCTCCAAGAGAGTTGGAGAGGGACTTTGGACAAGGGCCTGGAGTGACAGGGCAAGGGGGAATGGCTTCCCACTGTCAGAGGGCAGGGTGAGATGGGATACTGGGAAGAAATATCACAGTGTGAGGGTGGCGAGGCCCTGGCACAGGGAAGCTGTGGCTGCCCCATCCCTGGAAGTGTCCAAGGCCAGGTTGGATGGGACTTAGAGCAACCTGGTTTAGCGGAATGTGTCCCTGCCTGTGGCAGGGGGCTGGAATGAGATGGTTTCTAAGGTCCCTTCCAACCCAAACTCTTTGATAATTCTCTGGTTCTCTGATTCTATGTACTCCTGAGGCAGGGCTGGCCACGAAGGAGCAGGAGCCATTTGGGTGCTGCTCAGGAGAAACGGGCAGAAGCATCAGGAGAAGCAGCAGCGTGTAAAATGGGACTGCTCAGGGCACACATCCTTCAGAAGACACCCCTGACTGACGGGGCTGCAGGCACCCTTTGGAGTCACCTAGTCCTCCCCTCTGCCAATCAGATTTTCCAGGGCTCCACATACTGCGCTCTCCCACGTAAACCCTGGCCCAGCCATCCAAGCTGGCTGCAAACACAGAGGTGGCTTTTATATATAGAAACCAGCAGCATGCTAACAACCGGCTGGAGAAGGAATAGAGGATTCGCAACCTGCAGAAGAAAAATGCCTCCCCTCACCCTGCTGCAAGAAGCTTAAAAGATTGTGTACTGTGGTGTAGGTGACGTGGGTCTGCCCACACGCACGGAGTCAAACGTTCCCTGAATTAGCAGGAACACTTGATGTGGCGTTTGGCGAGGGGGGCCGCCGGCTGCCAGAGCCGTGCATTAATGATGATTCAGAGTTCAGAATCTAATCGCGGGGGATAAAAATAGTCAGCTTCTGCTTAGAACAATTCATTACACAACAGATCTTCCTCCAGCCTCCCCCTGCTGCTTGCTGCTCCCCGGGATGTTTTCCACTGCTGCCTGGGGAGCTCTGTCCTGGGGTAGAGGATGCCAGGGCTGAGCAGCAGCATTGCCCATCCTGGGATGAAGTCAGGGGCTCCTGAGGAGGAGTTAATGTCACATGGATGTTCCCACTGTGACAGTATCACCAGAACCAGGCACTCTCTGCACAGCAATGGAGGGGAGACAGTAGCCACACGTCTCACCTGTGAGGGATCCCTCCTTGGGAGATGGGGAATCACTTTAGAGGACTAGTCTGCCCATTGCCTGCAGGTGTCCCAGGGGCTCACCCAGCCCATCCTCAACCCCTTGCCAGGCAGCTCTCACCAGATGGACCAAACCCCAGCGTTGGCTGTGTTGGTGTGTGAGCTCGATGGAGTGTGTGGCGCTGATCCCTCAGCGCTGCTGTGTCCCAGGGGAAGAATCTCCTCACATTTCATCTCACATCTGAATAAATGGCTTGTGCCTTTAGAATGTGGGATCTGCTCACAGGTCCTGAGGTCTCACGGTCGCTGAATATTGCCCTATTGCCACCCATACCTGTGGTCTCCTGCTTGTTCTTCAGGCCAAGGGCCATCTCTGCTGGGACTGCCTGCTGGTGCACACTGGGGCGATAAGGAGGGATGGGATCTGACTGGCGCCATCCCAAAACAGATGAGGAATAATTTATCTTCCTTAAATGCTCTAAATGCCTTTTTTTTTTTTTTTTGTATCAGCACAGCCCAATGCTGTGAAAGTCAAAGGTTGTAATATGACAGAGATTTTTAACTTCAGGTGTTGGCTAAGCTGGAGGAGCAGATGAACTCCTGAGAGACACAGAGAACTTATTTCCATGCTAATGTCATTGGTAATATAATCAACTCTTAAGGGAGCAAAACCCCAGAAACTTCACAACCTATTTGTCTGTCCCTAAATAGAAGTTTCTCAAAGTTCTCCATGACATGGGATCTGCTCTGAAGCAAGAAATGCAAAGCATTAAGTAGGTCAGATGAGATAGGGAGTTTTCCGTAAGAGAGCAGGAGAGCTGATGAGGTGGTTGGAATGGAAGGACCAGGGCAGCAAACGTGTCTTTGTCTTTGAAACCCACCTG
>NW_016692203.1:0-3072 GCF_001604755.1 Lepidothrix coronata | reverse complement strand
ATTAATATGTCACTTACTCCTTCAGATTATTAGTGAAAGTTTTAAGTTTATATAATTGATTAAGTTGAAGAACTGATTGTTTAAGAATTGATCTGAATATGAAAGCTTGAGCTAATGCCTTGTATAGACTCAAACCCTTACACTGTTACTCTGTGTGGTCTTTATATATCATATTCAGATCTTTATGAAGGTAGTTTCTGCCATCAAAAACCATCACTATCACTTAGTCAAAGCCCAAGTACAATTCCTTTTCACTGACAAGTTTTTTACTCACTTTACGATTTGCAAACGCCAACAATGAATACTGATTTTAAGAGGTTTTTAGGTTGCACGGACATGCATGGACCACAAGCACTAATCCTTTTTTTTATATATATTTGGGATCTCCTGAGATCTGGTATCATCATGTATAATACACAGTGTAACAGGCTATCAATTTCTCTGACATTTATGATTAAATCTGTTATTGTTATACAATTGCAATGAAAATCTAAGAATATTTAATTTGGAAGGTCAATGAGAAAAGTATTTAAAACTATTTAAAAACATTTAAAAGTATAGAGAACTCTGATTTCAAAGGAATGCCCGAGCAAACTTACTGATTTTCTGATAAAAATGAGAAAGACTTTGAGAATGGGAAAATTTAGAGACAATATCTCCACATAACTTCTGTATTTATATATCATAGACTATATACAGATACACTAAAAGTATAAAAAGAAAAGTGCAAGTGCTTAGAGCAGAAATGTTATACACCCCTTGCAAATCCTGAAAATCAGGCTTGCACACCTCATTGCAGGTCACTGCATGCTACAGTGCATTCTCAATTATTATGTGTTGCTGCAACATACTTCTCTTTCCTTTTTGGGGACATTTTTCCCTCCTGCCCCTGGAGTGGAGTCACACACTGTCACCTTTTGCTCGCTTTGGAAGAAGTATTCTGAGAGTTAACATCCCTGTCAGAGTATTCCACACTAGATGCATAGATAACAAATTCCTTGTTCTTATCCAAGTACTTTAAATCACAGGAAGTTCACTTTCAATTTAGACATAAGAGAAAAAAAGAGTTTGCTAAATTTCTTCTTACGGAAAAATGAGAGTCCACACTCATTTAGACCACTCTCACTACTTTTTGATTTCTCTTTGTCTCTCGATTTTTTGCGCAACTACTTCGCTGTTCACTCCTTATAAACCATAGTTTTTTTTTCACTACTTTGCCTGTTTGGGACTGTTGTCACAGCAAACATCAGTTGGAGAGAGCTTTTCTGTCAATGAATGGGATGTAGTGCCCCTCTTTGAGTGCTTCATCAGCTCTTATAGGCAAACTCATCTTCCAAGTCTCTTAGAGATTCAGAAAGATTTAATTTTTCCTCCCATATTTCCTTCCATTCCCTTCTTGAGATCACCACTCTTCACAACTAAAATAATCTTTGTTCCATTTCCTTAAATATCCAGACATCTCTCTGCTAGGCTGGCTGCCATCTCTACTTTGCTGGATGGTAAACAGCTCCTTGCTCCAAAGCAAAATACCCCACAGATTTTGGCTGTCCATTAAATAGAGTGTTCTTTGCTGAGATAAAAATGTGCACTCCATTTGAATAAGTGATGCCTTTTCTGTGTTTCCCGAGAGAAAATATTCTACAACAATATAACTAATGATAAAGTACCATGGTGGATTCCACAAATACAAAGCTTCAAAATGCAGACTTCGCAGGGGCAAAACCTACCAACGTCACCTGTGAGTGGAGATCCAGCATGGACACAACATTTCTCTAGGAGTTATTCAGGGGAAGTTTCTCTTAAATTAAAATAAAATTTTCACACATACCTCAATAATTAATTACTTTCTAAAATAAAACAAATCAATATTTGTAGTGAGGCCTAATTGGCATTGATCTAATCTAAGAAGAGTAAAGATTAGAAGGCGCAGGAAAATTATCAGCCGGCAAATTCCCACTCCTGTTTCACTGCACAACCGTCTGAGGAAGAAGGTAAAAGGAAGGTTCCTTTCCATAACCCCCTAGCTTTGCAAATTTACCCACACCAACTCAGTGCTAAGCAGTGGAAGTTTCATTTCATGCTATATTTCTTTGGGATATTTCTCTGAAAATCCTCCCAGTTAATTTTCTCTGTAAAACTGGATTTTGGCACAGCTCTATCTGAGCAACCAGATACTACCACTGCTGCTATTTCTACTACTATTAGTACTAATAATAGCAATATGAATGGAATATAGAGGAAAAAAATCATCTGTAAGACTTTTGGATAAATCTTCACACACCAATTATAAATGGCAAAATCTCTTATAAATAAAACTGATGGCCTTGTTGCTGAGAATAAAACATAGCAGAGGGAACTGTGCCACACGTGGCAGTAAAATAGGGGGCCGTGGCCCATTTTAAGGTTATGATATCTCAGCACTATGACTTCAGCAGTGATTTGGGTAATAACAATAATAAGGAAGTCCTCTTACAATGAGGATGTCCATTTTTTCACAAGTTCAGCTGAAGCTGCCTGTATGTCTGGCACTGCATTAAAAATGGATCCTAAGGAGAACAGAGGCACCGTACTTTACCCAGTTAGCCCAGCCCAGAGAAAGGACCTTAACCACTGCTCTGTGTTAAATGTGGTTTTTTCCATTGCTCTAGCACAGTAAGTGGAATTGAATAAGTGAACTCCCTAATATATGTCCAAAACACTGAATTACTCCTTGCACCAGTGAACACACATTTAATGGTGGAGTATTCCAAAATAATGTTTTTTCTATGGTGTGTAGACATTCATTGAGAGTAGCACTTTGTCTATGAGGATAATGCACAACAGGATATTGTAGAGGGAAAAAAGAGTCAGATCAGTGTTAATTTTACATTTTTCTAAGTTACTTGTAGAAAGTAGGAAAATAGTTTCTTCTTCCTTATTTATTTTTTTTCTAATAAACACTTTTAATATCTAACTTATGAAACAAACCTTTCAGAGATTTTTTTTTTTGAAAGTTTATTCCCAGCCATCTTTACTAAAGCCACTTAAAGCATTTCAAATAATGGACAGCTTACTATGAAAGAACAAAGCTAT